>NC_064818.1:49644057-49692693 GCF_023721935.1 Panthera uncia
ACAGCTCAGAGCCTGGAGCCTGCTTCGGAGTCTGTCTCCCTCTCTCTGCCCCTCCCCTGCTCATGCTCTGTCTCTCTATCTCAAAAAAAATAAACATTTAAAAAATTTAAAATAAAACCCTGGTTTATCCTTTTCTACTATATTTGTAACTATTCTGTATTTATTTGGAAGTTATTATTTAAATTGCAAGTATCTTGTCCTAACCTGCATCTAGCTTTTAACATTTTGTGTATGACACCGCTGTCACAAATCACTTCAAAAATCTGATGTAGTCGAATTCATAAATCTCCTTAAGATTTGTGGGTATTTGTTCTTTAATAGATCTGCTCATAATTCTACATTCGAGATATTCTCCCACATTGTTTTCTAAAAATTCTAAATTTTTGCTCTTCACATTTAAATTTTTGTCCATCTGGAATTTACTTTTGCTTATGTGGTGAAGTAGGAGTCTAATTTTATCTTTTTCCGAATAGAAAGTTAAATGTTTCGGCACCTCATAAGGATAGGCTAGCTTTTCCCAGTGTTTGAAATGCCATTTCTGTTAAATACAAGTTTCCATTCACAAGTGGATCACTCCCTTGACTCTCCAAGCCATTCGGCTGGCCCATTTCTCTATACCTGCGCCACACCGTAATTTGACCGTCATTATAGCTAATGGCTGTATTAGCAGTTGGGTCAGTGATTCGCCTCATTCTTTGTCCTCAAATTTGTTTATTTGTTTTCCAGTTTTATTGAGAGATGATTGACAAATAACACTTCTAAGTTTATTTTCTTTTTCTTCTAAGTCTAAAGTATACAATGTGATGATTTGATACATGCATATACTGTGAATGATGACCACAATAATGTTAGTCAACACATCCATCACCTCAACAGTTAACCATTTGTGTGTGTGTGTGTGTGTGTTAAAGACATTTAAGATGTTCTCTTAACAAATTCCAAGTATGCAATAAAGTACCTATTGTCTATAGACTCAAATTTATTCTGACTTTCTTTAGTTATTACTTTTCCAATATTTTAGGTTTTTATCCCTATGAAAAATGCTATAGGGTTGATAAAGGAAATGCATCTAATAGATTAACTTGGGAAATTTTCGCCATTTGTACAACATTGGGTCTTCCTGACCCGAGATGTGATATATCTTTCTACCTAGGCCTTCTTGATAAATTACACATTTATATTATTTAATATAGATTATACTTTTCCCTGTAAAGATTTTACACATTTTTATTAGCTCTCTTATGAGGTTTATATAATGCTTGCTGCAACTGTAAATAGTATCTTTTTAAAAAATTATATTTTCTAACAATTTGCTGCAGGTGTTCAGGAACCATTTTTAAAAATCGGTTTTAAATCAGGCAACTTGTGTATTTCCTTATTTCTTCTAATAGTTGTTGATTACTTCTCTTGGATTTTTAAAAATAGATAATCATAGCATCCATAAATAATGATACTGTTATTTAATTTTGAATATTCATCTTATTTCTTTTTCTTGTCATTACTTCATCAGCTAAGACTCACAAAGTAATGTTGAGTAAGGGTTTTTGATAGTAGCCATCCCTGCCTTTTTCCTGAACTTCAGTGAAATTATTTTAGAGATGCACAAGTGTGACTTTCACTATAGATTAATAGTAGACAAACTTGGGACACCTGGCTCAGTTGGTTAAGCATCTGACTTTGGCTCAGGTCATGATCTCATGGTTCGTGAGTTCAAGCCCTGCATTGGGCTCCATGCTGACAGTGCTACAGTCTTGGGATTTTCTCTCTCCCTCTCTCTTGGCCCCTCCCTCCCTCTTTCTCTCTTTCTCTCTCAAAGTAAATGAACTAAAAAAAAAAAATAGTAGACAAACTTTATTGGATTATCCTTTTATTTCTGGTATGCTAAGAGATTTTAGTTATGAATGGGTACCAAATTTTATCAAATACATTTTCTTCAATCTTTTGAGGTGATCACATATTTTTTCTTTATCATGTATGTGGCAAATTACATTAATATTGTTTTCTGTAACCCAAGTTAGTTACAATGTATTATTATAACACTACCAGATTCCATTCGCTAATGTTTATGGCAAAACCTTATGTACTTGCTTATAAATGAAATTCATCTGTACTGTCCTTTTTTGTAATGTCTTTTCCATTTTTTGTTGTCAAGGTTATATTAATATCATATAATGAGTTGGAAAGCTTTCTCTTTTTCTTGTTTCTGGAATAACATAGGAATTGAATTTCCCTTGAAACTTGAGAAAAGCTTACTTGTAAAGCTCTCTGAGGTGTCCACACTTTTTTGTGAATCGATTTTAAATTACTGATTTTTTTTTTTAAATGTGTATTTTTGAGAAAGAGAGAGAGAGAGCAGGGGAAGGACAGAGAAAGAAGGGGACAGAGGTTCTGAAGCAGTCTCTGAGCCTGATGTGAGGCTCGAACTCACAAACCGTGAGATCATGACCTGAGTGGAAGTCCTACGCTTAACCAACTGAGCCCCCCCGACCCCCCCCCCCGATTAAATATTTAAAAGGCCATAAATCTCTTCAGCTTTTCTATTTCTTTTTGATATATATATATATATATATATTGGTGTTTCCACTTCAATGTTACTGCAACAAAGTCCCGCACCATCGTCTCATGACTTTGTGAATTTTTGTTGTATCTAGAGTTACATCTTTTTCTTTCCCAGTGTGGTCCACTTGGACCATCTTTCTTTTTCTCCTGCTCTTTTGCCTTTGTTAATCTACTCAGTTGTCTTCTATTTCATTCATTTTGCTCTTGTTTATATCTTTTCTCCTTTGTCTTTTCTTGAGTTCACACTGCTATTTTTTTCTAGCTTCTTTAATTAGATATGCTCATTCGTATTCAAAATGTCTTCTTTCGGGGTGTATGTATGTGTGCATGCATATCTGTCCTTTCCTCTCTGAAGCACTGTTTTAGCCACAATTTCACAATTGTGATATGTTGTTTTCCCCTCATCAGTCGGCTCTAGATGTTTTTAAATTTCCATTATGATTTCTACTTTGAACAATTAATAATTCAGAAGTGTTTTTAAATTTCCAAACATATGGTTCCTTTTTTGTAGTTACATTTTGTAATTTGCTTCCAATGTAATAGCATTTTGGAAGGGGCTGTGGTCTATATGATATTGATTCATTTGTTGCTTTTAGATACTTGCTTTGTGGCCAAGCATGTGGTCATTAAAAAATAAGTTCAGGGGCGCCCGGGTGGCTCAGTCGGTTAAGCGTCCGACTTCAGCCCGGGTCACGATCTCGCGGTCCATGAGTTCGAGCCCCACATCGGGCTCTCTGGGCTGATGGCTCAGAGCCCGGAGCCTGCTTCCGATTCTATGTCTCCCTCTCTCTCTGCCCCTCCCCTGTTCATGCTCTGTCTCTCTCTGTCTCAAAAATAAACAACAACAACAACAAAAAAGTTCAATGTGTATTCGCTAATTGTTAAAGGAAATGCTACTTTCAAGTTATTAAATGTGTTGCTTTTTAAAATTTTTTTTTTAACATTCATTTATTTTTGAGAGACAGAGAAACAGAGCATGAATGGGGGCTGGGCAGAGAGAGGGAGACAGAATCCAAAGCAGGCTCCAGGCTCTGAGCTGTCAGCACAGAGCCCGATGCAGGGCTTCAACTCAGAGACTGAACCATGAGATCACGACCTGAGCTGAAGTCAGATGCTTCACTGACTGAGCCACCCAGGTGTCCCTAAATGTGTTGCTTCTATTGTTTATATGTTTGTTAATTATTTTGTTTCCTTACGCTAGTTAGTATGGAGGATTGTCTTAAAATATCTCACTATGATTGTGAATTTCTTGTGTGTGTGTGTGTGTGTGTGTGTGTAATTCTGGCCATTTGTAGTTCATATGGTTTAGGACTACATTCTTGAAAGTAGACAGTTTCAGAATTTTTGAATTTTTTTAAAATCCTTTTGATAGATAGTTTCTGGTCTATCTGTGTGAAAGTCCTCCTTTGCCCCACTTCTTCCTCTTGGACCTAAAACAGATCCAGGGGATTTTGTCGTCATTGCCCAGACCACATCCCCACTGCTCTTGGATTAAGGTTTATACCCCACCTTTGAGACGCAGATTTTCCTAAGTTTTTCTGGGCTTTGCAGCAAGAGTATACTCTCCATGCTTCCACCCCCCACCCCCCACCCCCCATACCTCCTTTCCTGATGTCAACTGCTTTGGGGGAGCATTTCCACCTGTTTTATGATTCAACGTTTAGCTGTCCCCCTGTGTTGCTAATATTGAAGATTGAATTTTATTTTTTATTCTCCTTGTAGCTTTTGGATGGTTTCCAGGCAATACCAGTTTTTTGCTGCCATCTTCCTGCTGGACTTTTTCCATAATGAAGCCCAAGTTTAATCAATATCTTTTCCTGTCTCCTGAACATTACCTTCGTCCATATCCAGCTTTCTTGTACTACAAGCTGCCCTGTCTAGTATTTTCCCTACAAATAAAACCCCAAACGAATCATCATTATACTGTTTTGTGATCAGTGCTCATTTAGATTTGCCCATGTCTTTCTTTATCTGTCTCTCCACTTGCCTTTGCTTCCTGCCTCCCATGGCTTCTCCCAGAGAGGTAGAGCTTCTGGAATTCCTTCAGCAGGGGGCTGCGAATAACAGATTATTTCAGTCTTTGCTTGTCTGATGATGTCTTTAGCTTGGTTTCGCTTTTGAATTTTACTTTAGCTGAGAATAGAATTCTAAAGTTTCCGTTATTCTCCCTCAGCCTTCTGACGTTACTGTTTCATTACCAACTTCTGTTATGCTAGTAAGAAATTAGCAGTTTAAGTATTAATAGCAAGAACAAAAACTGTGGATACCTCACAAAGACACATGTATATAAATGATAATAACTGTAGGCACACTTACTAAGTCATGATACTCATTTTCAAACCCCATTTATCAATTACACACATTTTGTTTAAATTCAACTATTATATTTTAATTTTCCCTAATGTCAATCAATTATTCTTACACACTATTTGGAACCTGTTGCATTTTTGCATATTTAACATATATGTTCAACCCTCTAAAACTCTTCATTTGGAAGAACTATGAATGGGTCAGAAATTTCTGCTTCCAAATTTGTTTTTGTTCTTTTTTTTTTTTTTGTAAATGTGCACCTATGAGATGTTTTTCCCTTCACAGGCAACACCCTTACATTGTTTTGGTAAGAAAAAAAATCATATGATTATGGAAAATGTCTTGACATCCCTAACAGCTGGAACCACTTCTGCTAGTTTTGTGTGTCACTTTAGGCAAAACACTTCCACCCTCTGCCCCACGCTCTGGTCCTCCCAGCCCCTGAGATGCTCCCAACGCATTCCTGAGCTGCCCTGCAGGCACCCAGCAGAAAATCCAGGCCTGTGGGTAGATTGGGCTACATGAGTCAAAGTGCTGATCTCAGTGGATTTCCAACATGGAGAAAGAAAGAAAAAAAGAAAGAAAGAAAGAAAGAAAGAAAGAAAGAAAGAAAGAAAGAAAAAAGAAAGAAAGAAAGAAAAAAGAAAGAAAGAAAGAAAGAAAAGGAAGGAAGAAAGAAAGAAAGAAAGAAAGGAAGGAGGAAGGAAACCAGCAAGGGGAAGAAGCATGTGTAAAATGTGATCCCTTTGGTATAATTTTTTTTAAAACATAGATACATAGGGGCACCTGGGCAGCTCAGTTAAGCGTCCCACTCTTGGATTCGGCTCAGGTCATGATCTCACTGTTTGGTGAGTTCGAGCCCTCCCATCGGGTTCTGCGCTGGAGGCATGAAGCCTGCTTGGGATTTTCTCTCTCTCCCTCTCTCTGCCCCTCCCCCACTGGCGCTGTCTCTGTCTCTCTCAAAATAAATAAATAAACTTAAAAAAAAAGGTAGATAAATAATTGATAGCACAGTATAAACAATTTTGAGGTGAGGAGAATCAGTGGTTAACTGTTCACAGTGGTTAACAGTTACGGAAAGAGAAACTAGGGAGTGGGAGTCCTCTCTTTTGCACTTTTCTGAAGTACTTAAACTGTGTAACTCAGCAGATGTTATATTATATATACATATATGTTGTATATTTATGAATATATGGTATGCTTGAGTATATATACATAATACGTACACTATATATACTATATTGAGATCATATATGATATATAGTATACATTATATAAAACAGAAAATTATATGTTATAGCATAACATATTACATAAATAAATTATATATAAGATATATTATGTAAATAAATAAAATAAATGTATATTATATAAATATATAAATATTATATAAATCAGAAAGCTTCTGTTACATATATAATATATAATGAAGATATATATTTTCAGATATATGTGTGTATATATGCATAAACACACACACACATATATGCATAAACAGCAGGAATTTTCTGAGCAGGAAGACTGTATACCATTTTTTTCTGGCTCATTTGCTTCTTTATACTTTTCTATTGATAAAACTTAAAGGGAAGAAAATGTATAAAACACAAGGCCTCATAGCATACCTGCCCTAACTTGCTAGGGCCGCCTTAACAAAGTGCCACACATTCGGCAGCTTAAACGACAGAAACTGAGTGTCTTACGCTTCTTCTAGAGGCTGGAAGTGTGACATGAGGTGGGCAGGGCAGGAAGGGTTTGCTCCAGGCCCCTCTCCTCGGCCTGTAGATGGCTGTCTTCGTCTCATGCCTCTTCGCATCATCTTCTTCTGTGAGTGTCTCTGTACCCAAGTTTCCCCTTTTAATAAGCTCATTGATCACATTGGATTAGGGCCCACCTCAAAACTTCACTTCACTTGAGTACCTCTGTAGATACTCTGTCTCTAAATAAGGTCATATTCTGAGATACTGGAGGTTAGGACCCCCAACACATTTTTTTTTCTTGGTTTGGGGATGGGGCACAATTTAACCCATAACAGTATTTCATATGACAGAAATTCATAGAAGTAGAGAAAATAAATAAGGCAAATGAAGACAGCTTCTGCGGGAGGTGACATCGGACCTCATTCCTGAAGGGTTTTTATCATCCTTCATCCTTTGATGGGGGGAAGGAGTCAATTTCACACTTTCCTCCCCTCTTTCACTGGAACAAGATGGAAAAATGAATGTTGGGAATGAGGCTTATAAATGAGCAGGACCCTCAGGAGGTCTATCTGCCTAGAAATAAATGTCTCATTGCATGCAGTGAACATCAACTGGGACTGAACTGATAAGGCCAGATTAAGGGAGTAGATCTAAGATAAACACAAGGAAGAACTTACAAATACCCGGAGATGCTCCACAGTGGAAATGGGCCACTCCACAGTGAGGGCATGCCTGGGGGAGATTGAGGCAGAGACCACAGAAGGCTTCTTCCTGGGTAGGCAGCTGGATGAGAGCAATTCTAGTCTTCCTGTGAAGTCTAGCCCAGCATAGGTGTGCAGGGAGAAACCTGTGAGCAGGGTGGAAAGGAGCAGGCGTTATAAACGATAACACTCCCATTGGGGGAGAAATGAAACCCCAAACACAAGACGGGAAGCTCCTTTCTAAAACCTGAACCAGAGACAATGGGGAGACATCCGGGGCAGGGGGAGAAGACACTCTAATGGGGAGGCTCTGACTCCCCGGAGCAGTGCTTGGCAGCCATATTTTCCCGGGGCCACCAAGTCCAGGCCCAAAACATGGGGTCAAGGGTATGAGAATTTTGGCCCGAGATGAATAAACCTGGCCTCGGCAGCTGCCACCACTCTGGAAATGTGTATGTTGAAAGAATGTGAGCACTTGAGACTATTTCCAGTTCCAGCTGCTCCGTGGTATTAATAAAGGTCTAATTGCTAAAACCACGTGCAGTGGATGTGGTGCTCATTTTCCTGACACATGGAAAATGTGGTTTGGAGGCCGAGCTGTCAGGCCCAAATCACCTCCAGACCCTGCCTGTTGTAAGCACATTTCATCACTGGGCAGGACTTGGGAAGCTTGGTCGATGGCCTCATTATAGCTATTTGTATCCAAACGGGGGAGCCAACATGACAGGGTGGAATTCCTGTCGAAGAAGCGTGGCCCCGAGCTGCCTTCCAGCCTCATTTCCCAGGTAACGGGGTGTGGAGAAAGACCATCACGTTACCAAGCCTCAAGATGAAGGAGACATTTGTCCAGCGTTCAGATCAGGTTTACCAGGTACCCCCCGACTCTCAGGGCGTTTGATAAAGAAGATACCACCGCGTAACTCGGAGACTCTCTGTAGACAGGCCCCTTGCGTAAAAGGAGGTGGGTGAGGGCGGAGCCCCGTGTCTCTGCATCTCTGTGGGGGGGAGACACGAGGAGGCTCCGTAAGGGACAGCTCCACTCCGGTTGCCACTCCTCCCCCACCCACAAATCCTGGCGGCTGCCTCTTCCCCAAATCTAAATGCGGTTTACTAATTCATGCTTCGTGCTGCCACGATACATACTCACAAAAACGTCTCCTAGGTTGTCCCGCACATCAAAGATCAAAGTCCGTACATTTGTATTTTCATACCAGCTCCAATTTTTTATGGAGAACCCCCTTCCTAAGTTCACACTCACTTTTAATTCATCTTTCTGGCTTGTGAAGGGTGTTCCCGGCTAAGGCTTCGTTCCTCATTAGCCTTTCCGTGGACAATATTGGAGCACATTAAATAGCCCTTATGAGAAGTTCCAGGAACGACGGCCTGCTGATCGACGGGCCTGCCTCCCAGAAACCTGAGTTTTAAGAAACCCCGGACATTGACAAGCAGTATGACATAGTGATTAAGAGCCAGAACTCTGCAGCCAGACTCCCTGGGTTTCAGCGCTGGTTCCACCATTCATACATCATGTGACCTCGGGCAGGTGTCCTCGGTTTTCTTATATGTAACAGGAAAAATGAGAGTACTTTGGCATTGGACAGTTGCAAACATTAAGTTATCATGTGAGAAGTGCTTTTACCATAAACGCTGGCCACTCTTATGGTTTCTCCAGAAAGAATGTTGCTAGATCCAGTAAAAATGGGGTCCTAGAAGTGGGGTCCTAGGAACCCCAACAAACGAACACTAGATTTGCACAGGTGTTCCTCGCGGGGTTGTGCTGTGTGCAGTGTAACCCGTGTAGAATGGGCAGGATACTGTTAAACAGAGAAACGAAGTACGGCTTGCATTATTGGAGGAGTGAATGTCTGACGACCCTGAACAGCAAGTCCAGCTGAAAGAGGCTATTTACCTTGGAAGAGTCCTGGCCCACTTAGCCACAGGCAGTTCAGAGAGACACAGATGTCCCCGATTCACAGTGCAAAGACCCGGTGCAGATGGAGAGAGGCTGTCCTTTGGCGAAGTGGGCAGCAGGAATTCTGCAGCATGCTCTTTGGGGGTTCAGCAGGGCTCAAATCTGTGCAGTAGCCAGCAGGGACAGCCAGAGCAGCTAGGGATGAAGGATGTGCTTTAATGCCCCAGCTTAGTGGAACTGCTGGCAGACAGCTGGTGGGGCTCCCAGGTCAAGCCAGTGATTGGTTTAGAGCCGGGATGACGCAAAAGGATTCAGATACGGTCTGTGCAGACATATCTGCGTGGAAGAGGCTGTTGTGCTCACCAGGGGGGTGCTGCGAAGAGCTCCCCGGCCCCCCCCCCCCCATCAGGGATGTGAGCAGGACTCATTCTTCAGCTGCCAGCACGCAGCCCTCAGGCATCAGCCCTCTCTGGAATCGCCTTGGCTTGGCCACCTCACTCAGGGTCATACCTCTTCCCAGGACAGCCCGAGCCAGTGGCCAGCCGATGCAGAGGCACAAAGGTCCGGCCTTTTTGCCCCAACTTGGGACAGCCCTGAAAGTCGTCTTCAGAATCCCCCCCCCCCCCGCCCCGCCCCAAAGTCAGCTAGAGCTCCTAAGGAGACCGCACAGACACTTGACCTGTCGCTCTACCCGATCCTGCTTTCTGCCAGAGATGTCGACCCCAAGAGCGCTCCCTCAGAAATGCCTCGAATGGTAATCTCCACCTCAGAATCTCCTTCCCTGCAGACCCATGATGCTCCCCTAACGAGCCATGGGCTCCTCTGCATTTCCTGGCCTGTTGGTTAGGGCCACATGACAGGCTTCTGGCCACTGGGAAGTAGGCAGAGTGAAGTGGCCCAGTGCTCTTGGAGGCCACTTGTGTGAGGTGACACAGACACCGCTTGGGATGTGTGGCCAATCAGCCTTTGCCGTGTTAAAGCTCTGCCATTTGGGATTTGTTCTTGTTGGGTGTATTTGTTTTCTTCTTCTTCTTCTTTTTAAATGTCTTATTTATTTTTTGAGAGAGAAACGGAGAGCGCGCCCGCACAAGAAGGGGAGGGGCAGAGAGAGGGAGACAGAGGATCCGAAGCAGGCTTCGGCAGACAGCCTGATGTGGGGCTCGAACTCACAAACCATGAGATCATGACCTGAGCCAAAATCAAGAGTCAGATGCTCAGCTGAGCTACCCGGGCACCCCGATGCATTTGTTTTCTTAACAAACTCAGTCTTACCCTGTCTTAGCTAACGCATTCGCCATACTCTTTAAAAACTTTTCTAATTCCAGAGGGAGAAGGAACCACAAGTTAGTACCTGAATATACTATAAAATACATAGTGCTCGTTTTATGTCTGCTTAAGTCAACTGTTAGGGAAGCATAACGTTGTTGGTCCCACATTGTAGATTTTGCTCTTCTCAAAAATAATATTGCTAATAAACCCTTTTGTTCTGTTTGTAAATTTTAGTTATTCTCGGGCAATATTTCCAATGAATCCTTGTGTGTGTATGTATTTACATGGTCCCAAGTTAAATAAACCATTTAGGTATTTTGACAACTAAATCTGAGCAGAGTGTCTCCACCTGAGAATTATAGTCAATACTCTGATGCCCTAAATAGAAAAGTCAAGTAAATATAAATATAAATCAATACATGCACGCACATTGAGGGACTTTTGCAAGCAACATTAACTGAGCACCTACTATGTGTCTCATGTGTTTGGAGGTTTACTGCATGGTAAGGGCGTTCTAGTCTTGGGGGGCTCATTGGTCAGTGGGAGAGGCAGGCTGTACCCGACTGCCTTTGGGATTCAGGGCAGGAAGGGCATGTCAGGGCGCACTGGTGGCCAGAGGGAGGGAGGACTCAGCTCTGCCTGTGGAGGGCCATGGAAGGCAGCAAACACACAGCTGACTCTTATGCTGCAACTTGATCGAAGAGCGGGGGTTCACCAGGCACATGAAACGAGGTGGGGGAGGGGAAGGTAGGGGGGTTTCAGGCAGAGGCAATGGAAACCGCAAGCTGCATCTGGGACGTGACAGAGCTAGAGAGGTGACCTGGCAGGGTGTGATGAGGGGCATGGCAGGCAGGAGACGAGATTGAGAGAAAGCACGGGCCAGACTCTGGGAGGTCTATATGCGATGCTGTGGGATTTGGACTTTGCCATTGATTCTTTCATTTATTTATTGCCAAGCTGGTTTGACCTGCTTAACTGTTGCTCTTCTGGGCTTTAATGCAGACACAATTTTATTCTGAGGGGTCGGGTTTGTGGAATCATAATCTTTGGGAATCATTAAAACTGACTTCCCATGGTTGACACCAGTAAAAATAAGATCCCAGTGGTACATTCAGAGAGTGGAATATTATTTAGTGCTAAAAAGAAATGAGCTCTCAAACCAGGAAAAGACATGGAGGAAACTAAGTGAAAGAAGCCAGTCTGAAAAGACTACATACCGTATGATTCCAACTATATGACATTCCGGAAAAGGCAAAACTATAGAGACAGCAAAAAGATCAGTGGTTGCCAAGGGCTGGGAGAAGGAGGGATGAATAGGATTTTTTAGGGCAGTGAAACTACTCCATCTGATACTACAATGATGGACTCATGTCATTATACATTGGCCCAAACCCACAGAATGTACAACACCAAGAGGGAACCCTAATGTAAACTATGGGCTTTGGCTGATCCTGATGTGTCAATGGGGAGTCATCAATTGTAACAAAGGTTCTATCTGGTTAGGAATGTTAATGGGGGAGGCTATGCCTGTGTGGCGTCAGAGGGTATATGGGAAATCTCTGTGTCTTCCTCTCAATTTTGCTGTGTACCTAAAACTGCTCTAAGAAATAACCTATATTAATAAAAGAAAAGACCCCAGCTAGGCGCAGAGTCGCACAATGCAGGCACTCAGCCCTAGGCTTACGAGCATTCCCAGCCAAATTCTTAATTTTTTTTTTAATGGCTATTTTATTTTTGAGAAGAGAGGGCAGAGAGAAACACACACACACACACACACACACACACACACACTCTGAAGCAGGCTCCAGGCTCTGAGCTGTCAGCACAGAGCCCCACACGGGGCTGGAACTCACGAACTGCAAGACGGTGACCTGAGCCGAAGCCGGCACTTAACCAGCTGAGCCACCCAGGCACCCCTCCGGGCAAATGCTAAGATTCCCTAAAAATTGCTTTCTTACCTGTATTATTAGATAATTAACTCATCCCTGTTTCCCCAGAACTTTCTTACAGCCCAGGAAACCCTCAGTCCAGGGCGAACAACGGTGGCAGTCCTAAAGTGTGTTTAGGAATATGTCCGACCTGCTCATGTCTGTCCACCCAGGCCCTCCCTCCGGCCGCCACGCCATAAACTACTGTCTCAGGCAGACACCCCAGGAGAGGATCTCATGGGCTCCGGCAGCTCTGGGCAACCAAGCTTTGCAGCTTCGGGAAAGGAGAAAAGGCCCTCCTACTACCGCTCAGTTCCAGGCATGAATACCTCCCCACTCCACCCCTGAATTTCTCACAGCCCCACAGAGGTGTAACAAAACTTCCCGGAAGGTTTGGGGATAGCAGAAGTAAAGCCCAGCTTCGAGAGAAATCTCTGCTGTTGGCAGAAGCAGCTCCCGGAAGCCCGCCTCCCAGACCTAGTCTCCGTATTCCTGGTACCTGGCCTTGGCTCTATGTGGCAGAGTCCTGCTCACACCTGTTGCTAGAAACTTCAGGCAAAACTGCCAAATAGCTCTGACTGAGAAAGTACGTCTCTGCCCCTCCAGGTTCAGGCGTCCTTCCCAGGCAGGTAGACACTACTGGCGCCCCCCCCCCGATGTCCATCCTCCTGCCTGAGTAGTAATAGCACTTCCATATATTTAGGGTGACAAAGTGCCCATGCAAGAACCAGCTTTGGAACTCTTTGGCGGGGGGAGGTGGAGGGGACTTCAGAAAGGCTATTTAAAAGAGAATCCGCTGGGAGGTCTTATCCTAAATCACATACACTCACACACACTATTTTCTTCCTCTTCGATTTTTTCTTCTTTCTAGGCTCTGATGTGAATATGATGGCTGGAGCTTCAGCAGCCCTCCTGTGACCCTAAGAACAGAAGCTGTTCATTAAGGTAAATTAAGCAGAAAAATAGACGGAAGCCTGAGTCCTTGGAAACCAAGGAACTACCCTAACAGCTCTGACTGACAACTTCTAGACTTTCCTTAAGAAAGAGAAACAAATACTTAGGAGTTTAACCTACCCTTATTTGGGATTTAATCTAATCTTGATATAATTGGTTTTTCCTGGGATGATTGACAGCGGGAATTTCTCCTTCCTTAAGGAGCAATCCCAACCCCTACCACTAGAGGGTGGCCTTGCCCTATATGCCTCAAGCTAACAATTTCATATAGGAGTCCGACCTCAATACATTCTTTCTAATTCAGTCTTAACAGTGTGTATGCGACAGGTATGACCCAGTATGGGGCGGGGTTGTGCCAAACCCCACCCAATTCCTCTAGCATGAGATTTGGATCTCATGTTTTTCCTTTGTTTTCTGTACCCAGATCCTAGGCTTCTACAAGCAATCTGTAGAACCAAAACAAATCTACAGAGAAGCAGGTCTAACACAGCAGGCACACATAACAATTCATATTCCCAAACAGAACAATGAACTTCTAGTCTAAACAACATTCAGGTTAAGGATGACGTTACACTTTTCAACAAGAAGCAAATGGTAGATACTTGCTTTACATTTGTGTAAATAAAGGTGATTTATTAACCACCAGCTGGTGGTTCTAATAAAGGAAGATTCTACCCTAAAGAATTATTGAATCTCCACTTTCTACGAGGTGGAAAATCGCCTGCAGCACTCAAGTGACTGTTTTTTGTTGGTTTTTTGTTTTTTGTTTTTTTTCAGTTTGCACTCATCGAAGTTTCAAAAATCTCCAGGCACAGAGTTTTAATCATTAATAATCTGATGTGAGGAGAGTAATTTATCTAATTCTCACTCTGGCTTGGGGCAAGTTGCTTTCTCAAAATGAAAGTACAGTATCAGTGCTATAAAAAACCCGCTCACAACTAACCAACAAAGGACTCTGTGGCGTGAGAGGTGGTTGTAAAACAAACCTCTCTGACAGTTTCAGATCACATTGCCGTGGTATCTCTGCACTGTTCTTGGTATCTTCAGTTTACAGCCCAATACACTGAAGACGTGGGAGGTTTCATTGGAGAACTAATAACAGAGCATTTCTCTTCTCAGTTTCCTTACTGGGCTGCCGGATCAGGTGCAGACAAACAAACAAAAATGTGTCTGTAGAGTTGAGAAACAATTGCTTCGTTCTCTCCCATCTCCTTAAAGACCACGCGGAAAGCTTTCATATGTAATAAAACCAGTGATCGCGGAGCAATCTCAAAGTAGGAAAAAGGACCAAAACCAGTGGCTTGGAAATCAGGTGTCGCTCCCTTAGGGCCTCCCCCAGGGGGTAGACTTTTGCAAATAAAAATACAGGATGCCCTGTTAAATTAGGATTCTTTGTGCAATATTTGGGACACACGCGTACTAAAAAATTATTCAATGTTTATCTGAAATTCAAAGTTGATTGAGTGTTCTGAATTTGATCTGGCAATCCTACCTAGGGGTAAAGTGATAAAGGATCCGCCCCTGGCAGGGGGGGGGGGAGCAGGGGAGAGCTGTAAAAGAGCAGATTCTAGACTCCGGCAAGGGGACTGCCCCAGGGAATGTCACTGATTAAAAACAAAACAGCCACAAACCACTAGGCCCTGTGGGCAGATTTCCCAGAGTAGCTAATGTCCTCTTATTATGTATCTTTACAAAGTCTCAGGACGCCATCCTGCTCTGAGCATATTGAGAGCTCAGGGATGCTGCACAAGCAGCTAGCCAATGACCACCGAGGATGAGGCGTGAGGTCCTTACACAAGCTTCACATCTCTGGGATCGTGTGTTCCGCCCTTTCAGACGTGTGTCTGTGTCGGCCCAGGATGCCACGAATCCTCCTCTTAGAGACAAGGCAGTCAGCTGTTACCGGGATGTCCAGCCTCCTCTACTGACTTTCAGAAGGCAGCTCGTCCAAACCGTGGGGTAAAGAAAAAATTCGGTGCCCTTTCCTTGCGTCTGCCCCACTCTGCAGTGCTCCCTCTACAAGCTCTGCCTGGCACCTAGTGCCCAAACGTCCGGCTTCCTCAGGACTCCCAGTCAGAATCCACAGGATAAAGAGACGTAAAGATATAGGCACTTTCTCCTCTGCATCCAGTGCGGATGCGGGTGGACAGCGCTCCATTTCCTGCCTCTTCAGTCTCCACACCACCCTTTGCAGACACAAACACGTCAGTGTCCTGAACAGTGAGTCAGTCTCAGAAGGGATTACATGTAAGGATCCTCTCCCTCACTCTGATGCCCTTCTGGCATGGAGCCCTGCATCCAGGAAGGTTAAAGGTCTCACCAGCTGGAAGTTTCTTGACTTTCCCAGGGAGGTACCTGAAGACTTAGTCCTCTCTCTGGGATGAGGTCCTCTGCCTGCTTCTCCCCTGCTGCTGCCTTAGCTCACCTGGGGTTTTAGACCCTCCCAAGCACTTTCTTCCTTAGCTCTTGTCTGAATCTTTACCCTTCTCCCCTGTGAAAAACCCCACTGTTATCTGCGGCAGGAGGCCATTCTTCTTTCCTTCCCGCGTAAGATTCCGAGTCTCTTGTTCAGTCTAAAGAAGGACTGCTACATGTTCCGAAATGTCTATGGCCATCTCGATCTTTGAGAAAAAAGAAAAAGGAAAAGAAAATTAAGGGGAAGGGAAGGGAGAGGAGAGGAGGGGAGAGGAGAGAGGAGAGGAGAGGAGAGAGGAGAGGAGAGAAGAGGAGAGGAGAGGAGAGAAGAGAGGAGAAGAGAAGAGAGGAGAGGACAGGAGAGGACAGGAGAGGACAGGAGAGGAGAGGAGAGGCAAAGAAAAATCCCACCATCATCATCATGGGTAGTTGTGGATCTCTCTGGTCACAGTTCTATTTCCCAGTATGAGCTACAGGCACACCAGCCTTTTAAGCATGACCCTGTTAAAATCAGGCACATACACAATCTCAGGGAAAATGTGATCTGAATCCTCACTGAGAGAGACCTGTTTTCTCACCAGCAAGACAACGGAGCCCCGTTATTGTGCACAACAGATTTCCCACCAGGAGCGAAACAGCATGGAGAAAGGGACAAGGCCACTCCTTAACAGATGCCCCTTAAAAGGCCAGGAAGAACTCCAGACTACTGGATAGAATTATTTAGGCTCAACCTATCTGGGGAGGAGGGGTGGGGTAGGCAATGGAGTGAGTTTGGTTGGCAGTTTTTCTCATTACACAGACAACAAATTTCAGCAGGACTTAGCTTGGGTCCTCATTTTCTTTGGAGTGGCTTCACTGATTTTAGTCTGCTAAATGATGAAGTTACTTGTACCCCAGGTTTCTGTAAGATTGGTGTGAGATTAGTTACTCAAAGTTAATCTTATTATTTCTACCCCAACCTATTTTTCATCAGAATTCACAGGGTCCTGTTCTACCACCTTCGGATTTCTCTTTGTTCCTCCTATGATTCTTCATCTCTAACCACTCTGTTTCCCTTATCTGCTGGTTTCTGCCACAGATCTGGCTTTCTTGGACTTCTAGATCTTGACACATACTGTTCTTTTGGCCTTGAGTAATCATATCCCACCCCTCCAGCATCTGACCTGAGTAGGCTCACCCTTCCAGTCTCAGAATGAATGATATTTCCTTATCTCGGTCGTGCAGACGTCCTTAGCTGGGCTTCTCAGACTTTGGTATGCATAAGAATCACCTGGAGAGCTTTTTTTTAATGTTTATTTATTTTTGAGAATAAGAGAGAGAATGTGTGTGGGAGGGGCAGAGAAGAGAGGAGGACAGAGGATCTGAAGCAGGCTCTGTGCTGACACCAGAGATCCCAATGTGGGGCTTGAACTCACAAACCGTGAGATCATGACCTGAACCAAAGTTAAACGCTTAACCAACTGAGCCATCCAGGCACCCCCACCTGGAGAGCTTTTTAAAAATATAGATTCCTTCTATTCTCTGTTCCCTTCCACCAAATTCTAATTCAGTAGGTCTGGGATGGGAGCAATTTAAATTTTTTTTTTAATATTTATTTATTTTTGAGAGTGAGAGAGACAAAGAGTGGGAGCAGGGGAGGGGCAGAGAGAGAGGGAGACACAGAATCTGAAGCAGGCTCCAGGCTCCAAGCTGTCAGCACAAAGCCTGAGGCAGGGCTCGAGCCATGACCTTGAGATCATGATCGGAGCCAAAGTCGGAGAAGTAGGACGTTCAACCGACTGAGTCGCCCTGGCGCCCTGGGATGAGGGCAATTTAAATAAGCCCCCAGGTAATCCTGATTCTGAAGACCACACTTTGGGAACAACTACCCCTAGACTAAATTAAATCCTCCAGCTCTGTAGTTCTAGAGTTCTATACACTTTATCAAAATACATTATTGCTAATATCCCCTTCGTGTCTCTCCTCCGGGACAGGCTGAAAACACAGTAAGGCAGATCGTGTCCATACTATTTGCTGCTGCTTCCTCATCAATTAGTACACGTGTCCCAAGGATGGTGGCTAGTTTACCTCAGTCCTGGGGTCAGTAGCTTTTCCTCACAGTTATTAATAACTAGTTTGTCTCAACTTCCCGTTTTGCTTTTGGCCAGACTTCCTTCTACACTTTGCTTCCAGACTTCCTTCTAACATCTGTGAAATAATTCCCTGTATTAAATCTCCTCTGTTTGCAATACTTAGCATGGTTTCTGTTTTCCTGATTATGCTGTTACAAGGATTAGTTTTAAAAGCATCTCTTCAGGGGCACCTAGGGGGCTCAGTCGATTAAGCATTTGACTCTTGATTTCGACACGGGTCACGATCTCATGGATCATGGGTTCAAGCCCCACATTGGGCTCTGTGCTGAGGGTGCAGATCCTGCTTGAGATTCTCTCTCTCTCTCTCTCTCCCTTTCTCTCAGCACGCCCCCTCAAAATAAATAAACTTAAAAAAAATCTCTTCAAATACAATGGAGGGTTAAGCATTCATATAGTCATGTGAATTATATACCTCACATTATTTTCCCTTTATCATTAATTTTTCTCTTCATCAGACATTGAATGAGCATCTAGTCTGTGCCAGAGCCTATGTGTCCATCACTGGTAAAAAGAAGAAAAAGACAGTTCTTGTTCTAGAGGAGCTGAGAGTGGGGGTGCGGCCAGGACAGCAGAAGTGACTGAGATCTCAGTAGGATAAGTGCTGTGAGAACACATAGGAGACACCTAATCTGCTTCCAAGGTTGGGGAAGCCAGGGAAGCCTTCTCCGAGCTGTCCTGTCCGCACAGTATTCTAGAAATACAAAAGAGCAGAGACCAACTAGGAGAAAACGGAAGATCTCAACAGAAGTGATATTGCCTTGGAGTTGGAGGGATGAATGGGAGTATTTGACATAAAATATCAGAATACAGTGTTTCAATGAAAGGAAGCCCCATTTGCTTCAGCATGGGGACAGAGCATTCCCGACGTGTGCTCAGGGCCTAGCATAGGGTCCGCTTATCTAGGTTACAAGGGAAATGGTTGGAAACGAGGTCCTTAAGGCCAATTATAAAGGACCTCAGGAGAGCCTTGTTGACAAAGACACGTTTAGGCCACAGGGAGTGACTGAAGATTCTGAAGAGGGGGTAGGGGGTGATAAAATAGATTCACGCTTTAGAAAATGATGCCTGGAGAACAGAACAGCGGAGTAAGAGGCTGGCAGCAGGGAGACTCGTGGCAACGCTGAGGCAACAGTTCAGGTGGACGCTGACGAGAATTTGAACTATGAGATGCAGGTAGGGGTGGCGAGGAGCGAGCCACTCCCGGGTCACTATGCTCCACCCTCGAGAGCATTTTCATTCCCAAAGGAAGCCTCAGAAACACGCTTGTATCCATCCTTCTCAAAACCTTGCTAATGTCCGTTTACACGTGTTTTAAAATTCATGCCCTGGTCGAGCAGTTGTTGTTTTTTTTTTCTTTTTTTTTTTTTTATCTTTCCAAATTCTTTTGGAAGACATCCTGGGGAAGAGCCCAGCTAAGGGAAAGGCCGAAAGGGAAAACGTGAGGACTCAAGCCAAAGAGCAAGTAAACACTCCGTGGATGGAGGGAAACCACGCTTCAAAGGAGAGGAGGAAGGAAGGCTGGGGTGGAGAGAAGGGACAGACCTGAGCCTGAGTGAGACAAGACACTGGGGGGATTTTTTTTCTTTTTCTGACTGACGAGAGGGGGGTGGGGAGAGAGGAGAACTCTGGGGACAGACGGTGAGGTGTTACAAAGGTAAACACCTCTGGGAACTTGGCAGGTGACAAAAATGAGGCAGGCTTGTTTGAAGAACACAGAGGCGCATGGTCCATGGAAAGGGCAGACACCCACAAGTTCCAGCCAATTGTTGTCATGTGGAAATGCAGGGTTTGCCAGATCTTGTGATTTGTCAGCAGAGGCCAGAAGTCTAGATATTCCTGTAAAATTACCCACTGTCTTTAATGCGGCAACTAATTCCAATTTTTTTTCTAAACACCATGCTGGCCAAGTAAAACACATCACGGCTGCATGTGGCCCTTGGATGGCCACTTTGTAACCTCTGATCTAGAGGGAACAGGAGAAAAGAAATTCTGCTAGCCATGTCGTATATGCGGCCTACTTCTGCTGGAACATAGACAAGTCATGAGCATGTATCATTTCCAAAAAAAAAAAAAAATCTATTAAATCTACTGGCTAATTTGGGAAAGCTGATACTGAATGTGCTGATATGTAAGTGTGGTCTTGTTTTGGTAGGAAGGGTTTTATGATGCTGAGGTAGAAGGAAAGAAATCAATCATCTCTGAAGTAGTTTCTAACACATCTTTATTTTTTTAAACATTTATTTTATTTTGTTTTAAATGTTTATTTATTTATTTTGAGAGAGCGTGTGCACATGAGCTGGGGAGGGACAGACACACACACACACACACACACACACACACAGAGAGAGAGAGAGAGAGAGAGAGAGAGAGAGAGAGAATACCAAGCAGGATCCCTGCTGCCATTGCAGAGCCTGATGTGGGGCTCGATCTCATGACCTTGAGATCACGACTTGAGCTGAAATCAGGAGTCGGCCACTCAACCAACTGAGCCACCCAGGAGCCCCTCTAACACATCTTTTAAAAGCCAGAATTTAAGAGAATGACACTTTGGAAGACATGATTGTCTAACGTCTCTTGCAGGAGTTTAGTACTGGCAGTGAAATTCAATTATTTCAATATATATCACAGACAGTATATGAAGAATTCCCGTGAATCAATAATATGACAGTACCCCAACAGAACATGGATAAAAAATGCGCACAATTCACAGAAAAGGAAGTATTGTAGGTTTTTCATCTGTAAAAATGCTTTGCTTTACTTCACCTACCATGTAAGAAATCCAAATTATGACAATGTCCTTTACCTACAATATTGGAAAAAGCTAAAGAACTAAAGTTGGGTCACAAGTTGTATAGATGAGGGTGTTGGAAAATGACACTATCATACATTGATGGTGGAGTTCACATTTCACATTCCACATTCCACATGGCTGTGAGGGAGAGCAAATTAGCAGGATCCATTAAAATTTAAAAATATGCAGGGGTGCCTGGGTGGCTCAGTCAGGTAAGCCTCTGACTCTTGATCTCTGCTCAGGTCATGATCTCATGGTTCGTGAGACCGAGCCTCACCTAGGGCTCTGCGCTGACAGTGGGTAACCCGCTTGGGATTCTCGCTCTCCCTCTCTGTCCCTCCCCCACTCGTTCTTTCTCTCTCAACATAAAAACAAAACTTAAAAATTTGTGTATACCTTTTGACCCCCAAATATTTTTGACTCCCAATATATATACATATATATGAATATTCATTATAGCATCACTTATAACAGCAAAAATATTGAAATAAACAAAACATCCATCAAAATGGAAATGATGGACACCAAATGAGACACTGAAGCCATTAGCAAAAAGCAGCCCTACATTACTGAAGTGGACATGTCCCCTGAATATTAAGTGAAAGAAGCAAGTTTAAGAAGTATAAACTGTATAGTAATATTTGGGATTGCATCCATATGTACTTATATATGTATAGAATGTCTTTGGAAGGTTTAAAAATAATTTTTTTAAAAAGGGTTACCTAGGAACACCTGGGTGGCTCAGTCGGTTAAGTGTCCAACTTTTGATTTTGGCTCAGGTCATGATCTCATGGTTTGTGGGATCCAGCCCTGCATCAAGCCTCACATCAGGCTCTGCACTGATAGTGTGAAGCTCCCTTGGGGTTTTTTCTCTCTCTTTCTCTTTTTCTGACCCTGCCCCTCTCTCTCTCCCACACTCTTGCTCTCTCAAAATAAATAAATAAACATTTTTAAAAAATATACAAATAAAAAGGGTTGCCTCTGGGGATGGCAGGCTGGGTAGGAAGCAGAAATGGGAGACAATTAGCTTTTTGTTATATACTAATTTGTATATATTCAATTTTTATTTTATATATATATACACACACACAAATACATACATAATGTATTATATATTGGATAATAATATGAATGCTATAATGCATAAGATACATTATTTATATTACCTATTAAAAGCAATTTTTTAAAAAGTCCTACTAACTAAAAAAAAAAAAAAAAAAATCACTAATGTTGTTAATCCTTTCTAAGGTTTCCTATTACTTCTGAATCCCAAGGTCAAACTTTGGCTTCAAAGTGCTGATAACTCTACCACAACTTTGGCTATTGAAATAATTGTAGGTATTTTTCTTTTGCTATCTCAGATTCAGATTCCAACCATTAGCTTTTCTACCGAACATGCTGGTGTAAGTGCAGCCAAACCCACAAATGTGAAAAAATGAGATCCAGAAGTGTCTCTTGTTTGTGTAAAAATTCTGTGAAGTTCCTTTGCAGGAGTCCAGACAGCTCCTGAGCTTTTCCCTGAATCGTTTCTCTGAGTGAAATGAGATGATAAGGCAGACATTTAAGTGACAACAAGCAAAGCCTGGTCTGGTGTACTAGAAGTAGAAAACTCAGTGAACTTTTGATGTTCCCACTGTATACAAGCACAGACTATCTTTCTCAGGCAGACGTGGGAGCATATAGAGGACTTGGAAATCCCATTAGTTTCAGTCTACTGCCAATAAATTTAATAGGAAATGGAAGCAAGATTATTTTGTTTTGTTTTGTTTTGTTTTGTTTTACAGCATTCTCAAGATTGCACAGAATGAAATTTTTAGAAGAATTTAGATCAATGAGTAAAACATGAAGCAATTATTCAACCAAATCCCGAATACATCCTAAGCACCTACTAAGTGCTAGGTCAGTAAGCTAGGCGTCATGGTAGGATAACAATGATGGGTAAGGCATTCAGAATTTAATTCTGTACTTCCCAAAGTCTCCTCTGAGAGGAATTCTAAGGAATATTAATACTGTTTCAAGACAAGAAAGATTTTCTCAATAGTCAAGAATCAGAAAATAAGCAAAGACTCTAATCAGATATTAAGCCACGTTTCATCAGTACAGGACTTTTTAGATCTTTTAATATATTCACATGCAATGTGAATCTTCTAGAGAAGGCCATGGTATGCAGCTTTTCCCCAAATTATTTGAATACAGTGAGCTTTTTGGTTTGAGCAGCTGGGGGAATTAATGTCTTTGCAACATATGTAGGAAAGCAATAGCCCAAATGGAGAGAGAAACATAAATACATATGTGGAAAGTTAAATAGCAAAATAAAACTTTCATAAAACAAGCTGGGGTTAACTGCCCAAACGTTTGGCATGAATGGAATAAACAGCTTGAAATCCAAAAAGGAAAAGGTAGTGGTGACTTAGAAGTGGAAAGGCTCTGGGGAGCTAAAGGTCTGGGGCTAAGCCTCAAAGAAGGGAAGTATCAGTCAAACAGCTGGAAAGAGCTGTTTGGAAGAGGAAGGAGACCAGCTTGGCTGGAGCAGAGAGTTCATTATAGGGGAGGAAAGAGACTGGAGTCTAGGTAGGACTGGATTGGGCCTTGAAAGCCTGGCTAAGTTATCTGCACCTTGGCTCACAGGTATTGTCTTAACAATTGGGAGTCTTGAAAAGCCTCTAAGCAGGGCACTAGAATGTTCCAGGTGGTCTTCTAAGAAAATTACCCCCGTGCTCATTTGTAGAAAGAATTGGGGGAGGGGAGAATGGCACCGGAAGGGAAGGAGATAGGAGCCAGAAGCTACCTGTGAGATAAAGATGCGAACAGGAGTAAATACGCAGGCTGCAAAAGGCATTTTGAATGAGGAAGTGACAGAACATGAAAATTAAATGCAAGGGGTCAGTGAACGGCATGGCATCCAGCGTCTGGATGATGAGAATGGTACCGTTCACACGGGTAGGATAATTTGGGGGATATCAGTTGGCACTGTGCTCTCTGAGATTTTCCTATCTCCCCCCGGCCCCCAACCCCAGTAATACCACACAAGTAGGCAGGTTTTCCATATTTCTTTGCTTGAAAGATTTTTGCCTGAAACGCTGTCACCCCTCGTTTTCTTTTATGACGCGGAACCTCACCAAAGTTCGGCTGCGCTAGAATGAGAGGCAATAACAATAGACGAAGGAGTTCCTTCAAGGTCAGGGAGAGAGAGGGCAGCAGAGGTCGATTCCAAGAGATGATGTTCTGACAAATGTGTACACCCTGGAGACCATCACTGTAATAAAGAAGATGAACATATGTCTTCCCCCAAACTGTCCTCATGCTCCTCTGTGATCCCTTTTTACCTCCCTGCCTCCCTCCTCCACTTCCACTCTGAGGCCACCCATGATCTGCTTTCAGTCCCTATCAATTCATTTTTTTTGACTGGCGTTTTTCATTCAGCATCATTGTGTTGATATCCTTCTATGTCCTTCTATCCATAGTTCATTCTTCTTTACTGCTGAGTAGTATTTCATTATGTGGATATACTGCCATTTGTTTATTCACGTACTTGTCCGTGAACTTCTGGATCGAGATCCGGAAATTCTTTATAAATTCTCGACAGAAGTCACGTATCGGATACGCAGTTTGCAAATGTTTTCTCCTGGTCTGCGGTTTCTTTTTTCATCTGCCTTCACGGTGTTACTCAGAGAACGGTTCTTAATTTTGATAAAGTCCAATTTGTCGATGTATTCTTTCGTGGATTATGCTTTCGGCGTTATAACTAAGAAATCTCGGCTAAACTGAGGTCATGGAGGTTTTATCCTATGTTTTTTCCTAAAATTTCTACAGTTTTAGGTTTTAGATTTAGGTCCACAATCCATTTTTTAGTTACTTTTTATATATGGGATGAGCTACAGACTGAAGAGGTTTTTTTTTGTGTTTTGTCCTTTTTGGTCCTTTTTTTAACTTTAATTTTTTGCATACAGATATCCAATCGTTCCGGCACCGTTTCTTGCACCTTTGTTGAACATCCCTTATCACATATGTGCAGGTCTACTTCTGGATTTTCTATTCTGTTTTATTAATTTATTTGTCTGTCTTCATGCCAATATAGCACATCTTGATTCCTGTAACTTTATAATAAATTTTGAGGTCAGGTGGTGTGAGTCCTCCAACTTTATTCCTTTTTTGGGAGGTGGTTTGGCGATTATAAGTTTTTGGCATTTCTCTATGAATTTTACAAGCAGCTTGTCAATTTCTACAAAAATAAAAGCCAACTGTAATGTCAAGTGGACTGGCTTAAGTCTATAGGTAAATCTGGGGAGAAATGACAACAATATTGATTTTTCCACTCCACACCCAATCCACAATCCTACTATTTAGGCCCTCTTTAGTCATTTTTAGCAATGTTTTGTGGTTTTCGGCATACGAACTTTGAACACCTTTGGTCAGGTTTATCACTAAATATCCCATCTTTTTGGTGCTATTGTAAATGGTTTTGTTTTGGAATTTCAGTTTCCAATTTTTCATGTAACCTTGTTAAATTCACTTATTAATTCGGTAGCTTTTCGTATGGAAATTATCTATGGGTAATCATGTCATCTATGAATATTTCTTCCTTTCTTTATCTAGATGCTGTGTATTTCTTTTTCTTGCTTTATGGCTCTGGCTAGAGGCCCCAGTACAATGTGTTCTGGTTCTTTTACGTGATGAGCAGTCAGATGCAACCACAAGAGAAAACACAGGAGACGCTCCGACAAACGTTAAGTTTATTGTACTTACAAGTCCTAGAAACAGGAGGCCTGGCACACCATGCAGGGCCATGTGGGAAGCCTCAGGTAGTCAGGAGACAGAAAGCAGAAGCAAGGAGAAAACTGAGGCTAAAGTCTTCATGGGGGTTTCTGTGGCAAAGACAAGGCAGGGCAGAGTGAACAGTTTAGGACCGCCTAGTTTGAATAATTGTAGCAGGTTCTGGGTTGTAGGGATGGTCTCCAGCTGCCTCGCACCTGGCCCTGGGATGATGAAGGCAGAGGAATATTGCCTTCTGGGGAGCTTGGTCCAGACAGAGGAGGTTTCTCTCCGGATTGGTTAGTTTGCATACAAATGCATGCCTTCAGCTGAGCGCTTTGTTATCTCTAGGAACTGGCCAGTCCCAGAAGTGGCAGTCTCTCCCCAGCCAGAACCATTTTTCTTTTGTCTTTTTTTTTTTTTTTAAGATATCGAGACATTATAAGGTACAGAAATATATTATTATGTATTATATGTTATATATTATATACATATAATACAAAGGTTGGACAGACGAGATGAAGTAGACATCCTTGCTTTGTTCCTGATCTTATGGGTTGAGAGCATCACATGTTCAGGCGGAACGTAAACAGACAGGAGCTATTAGATCCGGTGACTGAGACATGGCCTATGTCCTTGTAATAGTGCAAGTTCAGTAGAACTGTGAAAACAGAAGCCCACTTCAGACACTTCCTGAGAAAACGCAGAGGCAGATGTCTCTGAAGAAGTAGGGATCATTCTAAGAGTTTGGCTGTGAAAAGTAGAAACATCCAGGCAGTGGTTTGAGGGGGGAGCCTGAGGAATAAGTAGAAGGTTTTCACTGAGGGGAAAGACCTAAGGTGTACGTTGAATAATAACCACTTCTCCATCCTCAAATACTACGATTGTGAAACATTTGTTACAATTCCCAAACTTTATTTTTAGAGAGATGATTGACTCAATTCACTCACCTAGTGCAAAAATAAAAGAAATCCTTATTTAAAATGTATTTTGTTTTTTGGGAGAGAGAGAGAGAGAGAGAGAGAGAGAGAGAGCAAGCTGGGGAGGGGCAGAGAGAATCCCAAGCAGGCTCTACACAGAGCACGAAGCCTGATGTGGGCCTTGATCTCACAACTGTGAGGTCATGATCTGTGAGCTGAAATTAAGAGTTGGATGCTTAACTGAGTGAGCCACCCAGGCCCCCCTAAAATGCAAATGTTATAAGCAATAAATGTTTTCAGATCCTAGATAAAAGTGGAAAAAATATGATTTTTTTCCTATAAAACTAGGAGTTCTAGCAATCGGCTCCTTTTCACTTCACAATGCTAATGCAAAGGAGGAGGGGCCTGGACCGTTGGGTGCCAAAGCCATGGAGGCAGAAGTGTGTGAGATCAACTCTGCAAATGACCCAGGGCAGGGGGACCTGGGCCCCTCTGAGCCCAACCTTTGGGAGCTCCGTCCACCATGCTATGCAGTGGTTGGAGGAAGTCTGCCTGCCAGCCCCTTTCTACAGCTCACTGTCCTTCTCTATCATCCAATCTGCCTTGTGCACAAGACATTTGCAATAGGGTCCTGAGCAAATAATGCAAAGAGAATGGCAGAAACTTGTGTGTGGGATGCCAATTTGAAGCTGGTTTGGAGAGATCAATTTGACTAGAAGCAAGAAAATTAAATCTAAATTAACTGCAGGTAGATTCTTTTTCCATTCCTGTGTTTAAAGTCAGATGAAGAGATGATTTAAAAAAAAAAAAACAAAACTGGAGCAGGTAGGGCAGGACAGGGGAGGGAATTAGGAGCTACTCATTTATAAAACCTGCTCTTCAGGGTACGGTCCATGGACCAGCAGCATCAGCACCACTGGGGCCCAGAAGCAGAGTCTTCAGGTCCCACCCTAGACCCACTAAATGAGAATGCGCATTCCCGGGGGCCCTGTCTGCATATTAAAGACTGCTTTCCGACAACATTCAGGAACCGTGGGATGGTTGGTATGTTGAGAAGTTCTCTGGGGATCAGACAGCTGAGAGGCAAACTCATCTGCCTGGGAGGAATCATCAGTAGATTAGTGAGACATCAATCAGGGATTAATCAATACGGATTTGCAAAGGAATCCGAGAGAAGAGGAAGCCGGAGGTTAGGGAAACTGAGTAAGAGGATGACCGTGAGAAACACACATAAATCCTGTCAGTTTATTCACGCTGGCTGAATCAGTAGCCTAAGGAGATCAAATGTATCTAGGGCTGAGAGGCTGGACCCGGAATAAGGAACTTTGCCTAAGCCAACGCCTGGAGGTTTTCTGGATATTTAAGCAAGGAGAGTTTGAACAAGGCTAAGGCTGGAGAAGGAAGAAGGGAGAAGTGGGAGGTGCTTGGCTTGAGGGCAGAGCTGAGTACCGGACTTGCTCCATACACCCAGCTCACTGGATCTTCCCTAAGAACCCCCATCCTAGGGCTGGCGTTATTTGGAGCCTCCTTAGACTTACTACCTGTAAACAAAAACAAGATAGACCCGAGTGTAATTTACAAGCATACGGTCTTCACTGGAGATTCTTTATCCTCCTTGGTGATGGCAGGAGACAGTGACTCCCAGTGAGTCAAGAAGCAGCGGGAACTTGGCCTCTCCTTTGGGGACTGGTGGTTGGAACCTGCCAGGAGAAACCTCCCTTTGTGACAGATGTGAATTACAATCAGTCAGGTCATGTCATCTACGCTTGAGGGCCTGGGCCACCCATGCCCACATCCCTCACTTTCTGACCCAACCTCTGCACCAATCATACCATGCCGTTCAGCCTCCAGTATCCCCCCAAAGCTGGATTCTCCCTCCTCCTGGTTTTCAAATGTTCAGGACCATCAGGATTATCTGGGAACTTTAGTATAAAATGCTGACACCTGGGCGGCTCAGTTGGTTAAGTGTCTGACTTTGGCTCAGGTTACGATCTCACAGTCCATGGGTTTGAGCCCCACATCGGGCTCTGTGCTGACTGCTTAGAGCCTGGATCCTGCTTCGAATTTTGTGTCTCCCTCTCTCTCTCTGCCCGTCCCCTGCTCACACTCTCTCTCTCTCTCTCTCTCCCCCAAAAATAAATAAACATTAAAAAATAATAAATAAAATAAAATGCTGATTCCTGCCTTCCCACATCAGGGGCCCTGAGGGATTCTGATAGTGGAGGTCCAAGGTAGGATCCAGAAAATACTTTAATAACAAACACCAGATAGTGGTTCTGCTGCAGGTGTTCCCAGACCAGATTTTCAGAAGCATTGCCTAACACCTTCCTTCTGCTTCCCTCTGTCACTGCTCAGGAGCTTGCCAATCGGGGGGTGGGGTGGGGGGGGCGGGGACTCCAGGACTCCGGTGTGTTGGATCCTGGGATCCTTGCCACAGCCATCCCTGTTCTCCCCTCCCCTTGGCCACGGCATCCAGGCGGAGTTCTCCTTCCCTCTTCCCTCCCCGCCTTCCCAGTGACCAGCCGACAGGTGCAGGCCACCCTTGCGCACATCTTCAGCCCTACCAGCTCTCATCTCTAAATTCTCCCAAACACATCCTCTTTCTTGCTGTCTCCAGTTCTGCTGTTGGAATTCTCCTCTCAATTCCAGCCAGCCCTTCTCTTCTACAGCTTCTCTAGGTCTCCAATTACCTCTTCAAGGGCGTACTCCAAAGCCTCTTTCTCCTCCCCCCCCCTTGACCTCACAGCTGCATCTGCCACTGCCAATCACCCTCTTCTCTGAACTTCCTGGCTCTGGCGGGGCGACCATATCAAGGCCAGCCCACACTTCACCTTCCACCGCGTCAATGAGCCCAGCCCCTCTGCAATGAACAGATCTCAGGATTTCCCAGGCATTCGTACTTGTCACTGCCTCAGATGCTTCCTTGAATCCCCTGAGAATTGGAATTCCACCGGGGAACCTAAAAAAAGGACTTTCTCCACTCAGGAATGCTCAAAGATCTGGTCTTCCGGTCAACGCCGGCTACCCACTTTGCAGCGCCCCGCGCCGCATGAAAATGGGAGTCCCGTATCTTTTCTTTGTTTTCAATATTTTTTTTCTTATGTTTTATATCTGAGAGAGAGACAGTGGGCAAGTAGGGGAGGGACAGAGAGACAGAGACAGAATTTGAAGCAGGCCCTGGGCTCCGAGCTGTCAGCACAGAGACTGACACGGGACTTGAACTCACCAACCCCGAAGTCAGACACTTAACTGACTGAGCCACCCAGGTGCCCCAGGGGTCCCCTTATCTTAAAAGGATTAAGAAATACTGACATACTTTAAACCCAGTGCCTGGAGGACCCTTGACAGAGTAGAGCCCTGTGCAATGGCACAGGCCACACGCTCAGGAAGCCAGCCTTGCTTGTGGGTGACCTGCCCTGTCGGCCCAGGGACTGTCCAGACCAGGTAAGTGGGTGAGAACATGCTAATCAGTCAGATAACATCAGAACTCGCATTCCCAAGTCAGCAGCTAGTTTTCCCAGGGAAACACCCTCCAGGTTCACAGTCCATCAGCACCTGGTCTTGTCACGGGGAGCAGGGCGGGGGACATGTGAATGACACAGCTGCGTTCTTCAGCCTCAAGGGGAAGAAACAGCTCAACAGCGTAGATCACAAGCATCCCATCATCGTCGCCGTGGCTTTGCATGGGACTACAGAAGGTGCGAAATTTTGTCCTCAACCCTGTGCTCTAGCTTTTCCCCACTGGAGCCCCTGAACCCCATGCGACCGGACCGAAGATAGAAACTAGAATCCCCAGCCGCAACAAGTCTCCCTGCTTTCTTTGGGGCTGTGCCAAAAGGAGATAAAGAAAGGGTTGTATTAGGCAGCAGTAAACAGGCAAGGGACAAGCAGGCCTTTAATAGAACAGACCTTTATTGGGGCTAAAATGGCCCCGGGCTGACCCCACCCTAAATCCTGGCAGTGTCCACCGACAGGAATTCAGAGGAACAAAAACTCGGGCATTGCTGGCTGCACCCCGTGCATACATAACAGAAAGCGTTGCAGAAACCCGCAAGCAAGGAATACATAAATACCATTATCCGGCCTTTCAGCCAAAACTTATTTTTTCAGTCCAGATGACTGTGCTATTCTGCCTTCTCTGCCTCAAATGTCTGTCCTGTGACTCACAGGGAAGGCCTTGGGGACAATGAAATATCCCAGAGACCTAAAATAGGTCCTTCTCCCTCCCTCCAGCATCAGGATGAATTTCCTACAGCATTTGTTTCTTCCTTTATTAACCAGGCTTGAATGATAATATTGCCTGGGCTTAAGCGCTCATCTCTGTCAGCGGTAAATATAAATAACGAGCCACATTCATAGAAAAGCATGCCAGAATTTCATTGATTAACATCCTGTGCCACAGCCTCTCTTTGGAATTAAAAACCCTTTCAATGACACCGAACAGAAAAGGCATTGCACGAAAAATAGTTCGAAGAGGAGATTGTCATTAAAGCATGCCAAAAATAGAACTATTTTTATTTAACCATCCTCTCTCCTCTCCCCCGGCCCCCACCCTTGCAGGCTGCAGGGCTGTGCGCAGTTAAATCACCAGCATTACAGAAAGTAATTTCACCCATTTGAATTTTAGAAGCTTCAGAAGCAGACCTATGGATAATGCTTAGTTCATGTGCCTCTTTCCCCCGCTGCAAGTGATAATTAAGGAAGTGATATGGCCAGATGTAAAATCCAGCTGTTTAGCAATCTATAGGAGGGTTTTTAAATTTCTTAACCATGCGTCAGACTCTGCCCCACTGCCAATGTCTTAATTCTGTCCCTCATCATCCTCCACACACAGCGTCCTGATTGGTCTCCCTGACTCCGGTTTCACACCCCTTCTGCGCGGGTTTACCACCGCTGACCGGCCATTGCAAACTGGTCGTTGGAAGGCCAGGCTCGCTTCAGGCTTGTTTGGCTTTGCAAGTACACGGGTTATTTTGTTTGGTTTGGAGTTTTAAGGTTTGAATGCCTTTAAATGGAGCCTGTGTGCTTGCTGCCTTGCACCTCAGCGCCCCTCTTCCCTCTGGCTCTGCCCTCTGGGGTCCATCCCCCACAGACACTCCTTCCTCTTCTCTGAGGCCCCATAAGTAGCTGAGTTGTTAACACTGGTCCAAGGAATGCAGTCTAAGCTCCTCAGTCTCTAACTCAGGATCCTGTGCCATGTCACAGCTGTCAACCTTCCCATCTTTGTGTCTCACAATTCTTTTACCTCCGCCTGCCCCGGTCTCCTCTCCTGCCAGCCTTGCCCACCTCTGCATGGTGGACCCTCTTCTGCTCACCACAACCCTCTCTCCTTCAACTTGCAACTCTGCCTGAAAACCCAACTCGTCTTTCAAGGCCCAGCTGTAAGGTCACCGTCCTTGTGAAGGGTTTGTTATTCTTCACGGTCTAGCGTGATAGAAAAGCAAGGACCATCAGTCGGACCTGAATTCGAATCCTGGTCTTTGAATTACTAGGTATGAGAACTTAGCAATTTTCTGAAGGTCATTGAAAATGACCCACTGACTTGTAAAATGAGAATGAGTTATACTGCCATCGCAGGCTTGTTTTGAATATCAAAAGAAATAATGTATATTAAAGGTGCATATGTACTTCCTGGCACAGGTACACATTATTACGATGATGTGCTTTTCTGCTTTCAAAGAACATACTATGGCGTTAATTCAACATTTGTCTTTTAGTGAATATATTTATGCAAATGTCCTTCTCTTCTACGGAATCACAGAGCAAGAGCCTCATGTATTACATCACTGCATTTCCCACTGTGCCCAGCACAGACCTCCTACCTTGACATTCAGTAGACATGTACTAAATGGGTGCTTGCTCAAGTGATCTGTTCTGTTTCAATGAAACTGACAATCATTGGTCTAGCTAATACCCCATGAGAGAAACAGGGCTGAAATACTTTATGTCAACTCATACAATGTTTAGATTTCTTTCCTCATTTTTAGATTTTTAGTCTCATGATTTAGTTTTTAAGCCCCCAAATTATAACTTATTACTTATGTAAATGTATGTATTTTTAATTAAAAAAAGTCTTTTTAATGTTTATTTTTGAGAGAGAGAGACAGAGTGCGAGCAGGGTAGGGGCAGACAGAGGGAGACACAGAATCCGAAGCAGGCTCCAGGCTCCGGGCTATCAGCACAGAGCCCGATGTGGGGCTTGAACTCATGAACTGTGAGATCATGACCTGAGCTGAAGTCAGACATTTAACCAACTGAGCCACCCGGGAGCCCTGCTTTTTTAAATTTTTTCATTTTTTTATAGTGCTTCCCATAGACCAGGAACAAGTCCAGGTGTTTCACATTTATTCATTATGTAATCCTCACAACAAATCTGGGAAGTGGATTTGACTTACCAGCTATGAGAACTTAGCAATTTTCTGAAGCTCTTTGAAGCTCCACCCACTGACTTGTAAAATGAGAATGAGTTATACTGCCATCGTAGGCTTGTTTTGAATATCAAAAGAAATAACGTATGTTAAAGATGCATATGTACTTCCCGGCACAGGTACCTATTATGACGTAGATGCCATTTTGCAGATGAGGAAACCAAGGCTTGTTGAGGTTAAGGTTAAGTAACTTGACTAAAGATCATGCAGCTAGCACGTGGTAAACCTGGATCCAAACCCAGGAGGCCCGGCTCCAGAGAACAAGATCTTTACCACTGCCTAGCACAGCCTCTAACATACTATCACGAGATAAACCTCAAAGAAGGAAGCAAATGGGATTGATCCAATTGATTTCTGTTTCACAAACAATATAACTTAATTCAGCTGATATCTCGATTGGCTAGACTATGCGCCCATGTGTGAACTTGTGCGTGATTGAAAAGGACTGATAGATGCTCTGTCCCCCAGCTGTTTGAGTGGGCCCTGGCAGGTACCCTTGGGTGGGCTGGAGGTCGCTTCTGTCTTTCCTATAGATCTAGGTATGACTCGTGGAGGAAAGCACTGGTTGACTGAAGAGGGGGCCACTCTGGCAGGAGCCCAGCTGGAGCCCAGCAGTCCCAGCAGAAGTAGAGGCAGCTGGGAGCAGAGGAAGAGGATGTCTGCCGCAGACTCTTGGCTCATCAGTGTCAATCAAAAACGCTTGGCCTTGCAAATACTCGAGGCTTCGGGCTGAAATTGTCCAGAGGATTCGTAGGGTTGATAGTGGTAGCCTCAGGCCTGCAGAGCTCAGGACCAATTTGTGGCGGTGAGAATCACCCAGGCTGCTCATTTGCTCCTGGGGCTCCAGACATATCCCCTGACAATACGTGCCTACTTTTGTACCAGAGTCTAGGATCACAGACCATTTTCCACACTGTAATCACTGTAGCGGTGCTTCTTAAACTTTAATACGCAGATAGATTATCTGGGAATCTTGGTAAAAACGAAGATTCTTGGGGTGTCTGGGTGGCTCAGTCGGTTGAGCGTCCGAGTCTGGATTTCGGTTCAGGTCACGATCTCAAGGTTCGTGAGTTCAAGGCCCACACTGGGCTCTGTGCTGACAGCATGGAGCCTGCTTGGGATTCTCTGTCTCCCTCTCTCTGCCCCTCCCCCTGCTTGCTGATGCTCGATCTTCCGCTCAAAATAAATAAATAAATATTTTAAAAAAAGATTCTAACTCAGTAGGTCCAATGTTGCCTGCAATTCTGCATTTGTAACAAACTCCTGGGTGATGCTGCTGCTGCTGGTGCGTGGGCCATGCTCCAAGCTGCAAGGGTCTATAGCACACTAGCCCCGTGAGAGACATTCATAAGATATTACGGTTCTTTATAAAGGCCTTCTTACAACCTGTAATGTGCTAGAGTGCACTTGCAAGTCTCTAGGAAGGATCTATAATGTACAGAATTTCCAGACTTTATTTGCCCAAAGACCCTTTCTTGGTAGAATATCTCTTAACATTTCTGTTAGTTAAGATTAGGTTCAGTTTCTATTAACAGAAAATCCCAACTGACAGTGACTTTTTCTCTTCCACGTAAAAGAGGTCTTAATAGTCTAGGGTTGCATGGCTCCTAGCAATGTCAGAGACCCAGTTGCCTTCGGTCATCTTGTTCCACTCTGCTCAGCACATGGTTTTCACATCAAAGTCCAAGATGGCTGCTCCAGTTTCAGCCACCACAAACACAGAAACACCATCAAGAAGAAGGAAGGGCAGGAGAAGGACGCACATTCTCTTCTTTCCAGTGACACTTCCAAGAGGTTGCGCACACTGTCTACTCTTCTGGCTCGTTGGCCAGAACTTTATCACGTGGCAAAAATGCAAGGAAGGCTGGGAAATGTCTCTATATTCTGAGCCGCCAGAGTCCCAGCTAAAAATTAAGAGTACTATTGCCAACAAGGGAGCAGTGGGTATTGAAGAAAAGCAAGCTCTTTCTATCATAGTGTCTTAAAGAACTAGTGAAATAGTTTGGGAGATGATACTCTCGTCTGAGCCCACTGTTTTCCATATCTGGGTGGTAGGTGAGCCAGGATAAGCATCCGTATCTCTTGACTCCCATTCCAGGTCATACTCAATTACTTTATGGTTCCTCTTTAGATGGCATCCTTCCTATCCCTTGTGGCAGAGAAGAGACCCCAGGGAGTCCCTATGTTGGCTGCTGAAAGCTACAGACCTTTTAGGAGCACCTGGCTGATTGGAATGACATGCCTAGCCCCCCCCTGGGCTCGGAGAATGCATCAATGTCACAGAAGAAAGGTAAGGCCACTGGAGAATGAAACTTGGGTCGTTATTTTGCCCTTGGACAGATTTGCACCAACAGGCAGAAGACAGCATCAAAAGTCGTAGTATTCATGCAATTTTAACGTCAACCCACTCTTTGTGAACGCTTCTCTGTGAATTTCTCAATGCTTTACCCTTGCATCAGTGCCTTCCCGTCTTCCAGTGTTGATGATCTGCTATGGGAGGCTTTGAGGCTCACTCTCTAACCCTGAATCATTGAGCAAAATCAGTCATGTCTCAGTGCTGTGATCCCTGTGCTAAATGAAAAAGGAAAAGAGTAGGGGCTGGGGAAAGAGAGATATAACATTTCCTGTCTGCCTACTATGTGCCAGGTACGGTCTAGGTGTTTATATGTTTATCTTATTTAACACTCATTGCAGTTTATGACACAGACTGGCAATGACCAAGCTGGGGGCTGAACTAGGTATCTGTGCCTGGAAAATCCATCTCTTTTTACCGGGACAGAAAATAGGAGCCTCCTATGTGTGCTGTTCACTTTCTTTGTCTCTTGTGCTCCACCCTTCCCCCACCCCATTCTTTCACACATTGACTTTGTGTTCATCTTTTCCCAGTAATTAGTAAATTACAACCCCTGCATCTCAAATTCTTGACATTCATTTGCTGTTTCCCAGTAATTCATTCCATTTGGTATTTGCTTTGAAAACGACACAGAAGTGCTCCCTAATGCGGCACGCACTCCCTTGCCTGGATGAGGCTCTTCACCTCATTTATCACATTGCGTTGCTGGTCCTGAAGGCTGACAGGCAATTCAGGCTTTCTGAATGCAATTCAGGCATTGATTTTAATCTATAAAGCTTTGGCGTCTGGGTCCTGGCTGCCATGGAAATGAAATCGCTTCTTGGATACTTTTCTACATGCTGCTGCTAACTGTTCTGAAATGCAGGGCTCGGAGAGACATTTGTGTGCTGCTTCTGATGTAAAAATGTCCAATGTGAATAGCTTCTTAACTTTAGCCATTATTGTTGACGTGGAAAAGGAATCCAGAGCAAGGACACACGCATGGAATGTGCTTGCATTCATAGGCCTACACTCTGAATTTATTGATAATATCGGGTGAAAACTAAACTTAAAAATAAAGACTAAGAGATGGCCATCACATCTGGTTTGCAAACAGGAGATCCCTCAGCCCGAACAGGACAGTGGGTGCCAGGAAGCTAATGGGGAAGCATGGTGTTTAGACTCTCGTGTGCCATCTGATTTTCTCTCATGCGCACGGGGGAAGTCGGTGGCAGGAAAATGATTCTGAGATGCGTGCTTTGTCGGGATGGGGATGGGAAGTGTGAAAGTTTGGTGCTTGCACTGAAAGTGCGCCAACAGGCAGTGAACACGCCCCCTTCCCTGCCACCCACCAGGGGGAATACGACACCACCTTTGTTCCAGTTGGCCTGGGAGTCTGGGAGAAGGTGAGGAAGATTGGAACTCTAAGGAGGATTTAAATGCTCTCCGCCAGTGTTCTGCTTTCATTCTCCTCACTAGAAGGTCCTGGTTCTCTATTTTACTGCTCACGTGGCATCCATTTCAAAATGCAATTCCTTGCTTCAACTTTTTAAATTCCATGACATTCTTTGCATTAGCAAAGAATGTGACAAGGCAGTTGACATGTTGACATATATCCCTAAAAGGACAGAGCTTTAATTTTTTAAAATAAGAATGTGTCCAAAAGTCAGAGACTTGAGTGAAAGTAGAAATGGGAAAGGATGAACCTGAGGCATTTTCTAGTAACAAATGACAGTTGAATCCACTGTGTGGCTTTAGTTTTCCATAGGAGAAGGCTGGTGGACCATGACTCAGTATAGAGAGCTGGCTGGAACATGGATCAGCCTAAAACATCACTCCATACGAAATGTTTGCTAGCACATATAACTTGGCCTGCAGATGCCCATCTCAGCTCCCATGAGCAGTTAAGGATAAACTTGACTACACTTTCTCAGGATCGCCCGTCCTTCTCCAATCATCCAGTTCTGTTTAGAAAGTCACTGTGAAAATCTTACCAGCACTAAGAACTGCATGTATAATGTTGGCAATGTTCTCTGTAGGGTTTAGTTTTAGCAAGGCCAGGTCAAGCTGGGAGATGGCGCTAACATCAGCCTGGTAAATGCACACTGACTTTCTTCCAGACTGCAAACGATGGCTCTGTTTGTAAAACATCAAAACAACTGTGTGATTAAGTCAGTTCGGTCAAGAATCTCTCGGGGAGGAACATAATGACAGACTGGCTAGTCACTGTTTTGTTTTTTTTTTACTTTTCCAATGTGCCCTGTGTGGCCTTAGGTACTGGAGGAGTAGGCAGTGGGTAGGAACAATGAACTCGCTTTATATTAGCCAATGCCAAGCCGCTCCTTGTAAAACCAAGGAGATAGCCACAGCATCAGGGAGGGCCATGTGCAAGGCGGGATAATCGGCTGAGCGCTGGAACGAGCACCTGAACACCCTAAGCATCACCACAATTATGAGGCCTTTGCTCTGCCTACATGTTTCCTCCCCGGAAAAGACTGCTCAGATTCTCATCCACATTCTCAGATGTATCGGCCACCGACTGGGGGTTACAGAGATTCTCCCTTCGCTGAGAACAGCCCTGACTCATGGGGATGGGGCCCCAGCAGTCCTGTGTTACATGGCCCACTTCCCTACATACCTGTCAGATCTGGGGGAAATAAACCTACAATGGACAGATCAGGGCCCCACCTTCCTATCCAGAGGGGTGGGTAAAAATGTTAGTAGTTTGTTGGGGCGCCTGGGTGGCTCAGTCGGTTAAGCATCCAGCTCTTGGTTTCGGCTCAGGTCATGATCTCACGGCTTCATGGGTTCAAGCCCCACATCAGGCTCTGTGCTGGCAGCCCAGAGCCTGCTTGGGATTCTCTCTCTCCCTCTGTAGCTGCTCTCCCCCCACTCATGCTCTGTCTCTCTCAAAATAAATAAATAAACTTAAAATAAATGTTAGCAGTTTGCTCACAACTATCAATTGCCCTTTGAAGGCAACCAAAACGTAAATGGGTCCACCTGGCATGGGTGAGCCAGGCTCATTTGAGTATTTCTACAAAGTTGGAGCTAAAAGAGCGTCGTCTCTCTTCTGGGGGTGGAAACCGTGGGGCAGGACCTTAGCCCTGTGAGCAATCCTATCCTCCACCAAGCCGGAGATGCTGGTCTGGCATTCAAGGCAGTGATGAGAGATGGACAGACCCAGGGTCCTGGAGACATTTGATTCTTGGGCCCAACAGCTCCTTCCCTCTTGTGTTGGCAGTTATATGAGGCACCCCCTTATCCTTCCAATAAATTCTCTTCTGCCTGAGCTAAGTAGTGTTGGGTTTCTATCACTTGAGGCCAGCGTGACATATTGGCAAATTTTCTCTTCCTGACAGCTGACCTGTCCCACAATTAGATGACTCTGTGTGTGTGTGTGTGTGTGCACGCGTGCGTGTGTGTGTGTGTGACAAATCATCCATTTGTCCCCTCTTTCCTCAACCTGTTGTATGTGGCACTCAGGTGTTCAAGATTTCTTGAGGACACCATTCCTGTGACCCAAAGTTCACCTTGGCATTCCTGTCCGCTGCCACAGTCCACATCCTTATCTTCCCTCTATGCGTGGAATTCTGTGTCTCCTGGCTCAGTACCTTCCCATCCTTTTATTACATTCCCCTGCCTCTGTGGTTGCTCGGGATTTCTGGCAGATAAGTGTGCAAAATTGGCAACTATGCCCCCTTATCCATCCAGGACTGTGAACTCTTCCTGTCTCCAAGAATTTTAATAAACATCCTATGTTCCTCCTCTCCCTTTCCTCTGTTAGCGTTAGAGCCAGGCCCTTGGACAATTAAAAATTATCTCCCTTAAAAAAAAAAAAAACAAAAAAAAAAAAACTAAGGGAGCCTGCTTTAAGGCTTCATTTTGGAACACTTGACCTTGATTTCAATAGACTTTAAGATTTTATTTCTGAAGATGATATATAGAGGCCCTTAACATTCATTCTCAGATTTAATACTCACCATCTCCCCATATGGCAGACATTTTTTTTGGCTGCAGAGCATCTAAATTTCTTTCCTATATTTGTGAAATTAGTGGGAGACAGAAAGCTCTCCTATGGGAACTATTAAGGGTTGATAGTCACTCTTCTAGCCTCACGTGCAGCTACAGCCTAAGCACCCAGGAGATGCGTGCATCTGGGCTGAGAATCTGAAACTAATTAGTCAAAGAAGGGATCATGGATTATCCGCTCTGTTGGTGGCAGCAAAGACAGCAACATCCAGTCTGTAGGGGCAGCCCTGGCCTTGGGGCCTCCAGTGGGCTCCAATGCCCAATAGCATGGCGGCAGTCTCCGTGTTGGACAACTTCTTTGGCATTGATCTTGGCTAAGGATGGGCTACACGAGCTCCATTTTCTCAATGTGGTTCTCCAGCCTTTCCCAAGGATTCTGTAATGTCCCCAGTACCCTTTATTTATTTAAGTTTCTCACCGCTAGAAATTATTTTTTTAGTGTTTGTGTATTTTTTTGAGAGAGAGTGAGCACAGGCAGAGGAGGGGCAGAGAGAAAGAGAGTGAGAGAGATAGAGGATCTGAAGCAGGCTCTGTGCTGACATCAGTGAGCCCCGATGTGGGGCTCGAGCTCATGAACCATGAGATCATGGCCTGAGCTGAAGTCAGACGCTCAACCAACTGAGCCACCCAGTGTCTCTAATAGTTAGAAACTATTATTGATGCACCTTCAAAGTGTTCCTGATAGGGAGAAATTTATTTTTTTCTTGTAGCACAAATGTGAGATATATAATCTGAAAGGGTAACACACGTAAGATCTAGTTGCTTCACCGATGAGTGAGCCGAACTGACTTCCAGCATCCATGATTCGATTCAGCTTTATTCTCTCTTATGAAATGGTAGCAGGCAGCTGTTTTTTTTTAGGGGGGGCGGGAACACAAAGGGGAGATACAGCTGATCAACAGAAGCTGTGGTGGAAGTGATGGAAGTACAAAGAAAGGAAGAGATGGTTTCTATCTGGAAAGTAACTTTATACATGACTTTAGTCCTGTGCCTAAAAAAGAATCCTAGATCTGATGGGATCACTTCAGCGATGCTTCTTCTTCTGTATGGGGGAAATTATATTCCTGGAATTCGTATTATATGTGTATATTTGGTTTATCAACTAAATCAGGATGGTATTGACAAGGAAAAGAGATGCCATCAGTGGAAATGTTGAGACGACAGACATAATGGTCAGCCTGAGGAATAGAGACTCAGATATTCTAGAAGCCCTTGGGGTCTATCAGGCACTGGGATACCTGTGGTGGTGTCAAATGCACAGCACTCCTTCCTTCTTCCAACCAGATTCTAGTTCTTTTTCCTCGGGTCCAAAGCTGGAGACCGACAAGTGTCAACATGCCTGCCACTTGCTCGCACCCCCCTATTTATGCATCTGGCGACACATTCCACATTTGCACACATTCTTACAGGGGTGATTTCCATAGCAACAGTAGGAGTCTAAAAAAGGCACCTGAGTGATGCTTTAAAGATAAATCACCCTCTTTAAGAAGTCTTCCCTCTGGGGAGCGACAGCCTATCGCCTCTTAGAGTCTCTTAGCTTTCTGCCACTTGTGTACATTTCTAACCACAGCTCACTGTCTTCCAGCTTAATTAATTACAAACACTTTAGCCTCCTTTTTAGGCCAGGAGATAAAGAGAGATCCCTGCTGGACAGCTGTGGTTTACAAGTGTTTTATGAACCGAGAAGGAAGGAGGAGAAAAAAACTTGCATGTTCTGGGTGCCACCAGACACCGGCCACTTTTACTTATTTTGTCTCATTTTCGTGGTGGCCCAAGCGGAACAAGGACACCTCTGCATTGTGGGCCGAGCCTGTGCAAAACTGGCAAATCTTACATCCAACCTTTCATTCCTGTACCTCATCCCTAAGATAAGCCTGAGAAGGGAAAGCATGTAGTTAGGGTGTGCGTGGGGCAGGGGACGCAGGTGTTGGCGGGAGAGCTGAACACACGGGATTCGGGCTGGCTGTTCTGTTTCCAAATCCTTCATCTCATTAGAGCAGAGGGGACGGAGGGAGGAAAGACTGGCACTGATTTATTTTCTGAGCTGAGGGGTCATGCCCTGCCAGCACAGGATATTAACTAATTGGGATTTGCTTCCTTGACACTTATCTGCCAGCCTCAATGAGTTCTCGTCTTTTTTTTTTTTTTTTGATTTAAAGAAATTTGTACTCAGCGTTATCTTTAAAAAATTTTTTTAACGTTTATTCATTTTTGAGAGACAGAGAGAGACAGAGCATGAGTGAAGGAGGGGCAGAGAGAGGGAGACACAGAATCTGAAGCAGGCTCCAGGCTCCGAGCTGTTAGCACAGAGCCCGATGCGGGGCTCAAACTCACGAACTGTGAGATCATGACCTGAGCCGAAGTCAGACGCTCAACAGACTGAGCCACCCAGGCGCCCCCTCAGCGTTATCTTTTTAAACAAAGCATTAGTAATTTTTCAGCTCCCTATAAGAATCTCCATTTTTTGGGACTCTATCATCATCATTTTTTTTTATTTTTTATTTTTTTTAGGTTTTGCCCTTTTGCGCACATAGAGAAAAAAGGTTTGTCTCACCTGTATTGCAAAATTCAATTCATTCATTTGTTCGTTCATTCATTCATTCACACAGGTATTTAAGAGCCTCCTCCTTTGTGTCAGTCATGGTGCTTTGGGCTGAGAAATGCAAATGGGCGTGGGTCTTGTCATCGAATTGAAAGAAAGAAATTAGTTAATTATACAAGTATATAACTACAAATTGTGAGAAGGGCAACTGTGATCATGTCAGAAGTGCTATGGCACAGCCCCCGTTTCCCCCACATTCCACCATTAAGATCTTCCCATTTGAAGGATGGATGCGTTAGCACATTAAGACATCCACCGTGAGTAAGTTCGATCACATTGTTTTCCTCCAAACAGATACATGAAATCAGTGTCAGAGGATTTATGGACCCGATGAATAAAGGAACATTTTGAGAATATTGGACATTATTTGCCAGAAAAGGAAGGAGAAGGACACAGAATGAGAAGCCAAGAGCACAGGAAACAGATCTGTCCTGAGGAGGGCCTTACCCAACACTGCACATACCTAGAGAAAGGATAAATATAAGGTACAGGGAATGGTCTTACTTTCACTTGTCGTTAGTACCTGAGCTATTCAAAGCTAATTTTCAGTGACTTCAGATTAATAATAGACACAGGTGTTTGGCATTCACTCTGAAACCAAGTGGCATCTTTTTATTAGAGGTTTTCCAGATGGCTGCATTCAATTCTGCCAGCCACACAGATGGGAAGGGTTCCCTTACCTGGAGGAATCTGCATATCCCTTCTCTTGTTACTTGTCAACGGTGGTCTCCTAAATGAGATAACACAGGATATGGTTGAGTTAAATGAATGTTTTTTTTTTTTTCCTGGTTATGACTTACTCTCTGGTTATGGTTTCTTCCTGGTTATGTCCTTAATCCCTCATCTTATCCGATGAGATCAAACAACATGTAAACTTGAAGTCTCTCCCCCTTTTCCCTTATTTTACCCTGAAGCCCAAGCCAGAACTAATTATGAGAAATCAGCTCCTTGGTTTGCTTTCTCCTGGGCTTCCACCTGGCCCTGAATTCCCCTCCGGATAAAAACACCTCCGAAGATGCAGGCTCAGCCAACACTGTTTTACCTTTCTAAAGGCAGAAGTGAAAAGAGAGTTTCCCCAGGATTAATTCTCATTCCGTCACCCTTTCCACCAGGATTTCTATTGCCAGGCCTTGGGAAGGGTGTGTTGATCCTCAGCTAAGCCCATGTAAAATCCTTCCTAAGTTCAGAGTCGGGGAAAGAGATAACGCAAACACTCTTTCAACTTTCATTTGGGACATTTCATGTTGTGTAAGGAGCTAATGTGAGTTTCCTCTAGAATTTCCCCTTCTCTTAATTCAAACAAGATCCTGAAGTTCTCTTGGGGTCTGAATTTCAGTGGGATTTTGCTTTATGTAGGTTGGAACCCTTGCATGTTTTTCAACTTCATTTTAACTTAAGACATGTCAAGGAGCTCTGTCTCTGGGCCTGGCATGGAGTGATCCTGAAGTGTAGAACTATGTCATACAACATCTCAGCTACCATATGGCTTGTCGATAGCCTTTGCAAAATAAAAATTGAATTAATCATTCAAGTATAAGGCAACCGCTCTCCTTTCAGGAAATTTGGAATCTAGTGAGAGAGATAAAGGCATGGCACACATAAAAAAAGATACCCAGGGGCGCCTGGGTGGCTCAGTCAGTTAAGCGTCCAACTTCGGCTCAGGTCATGATCTCGCTGCTTGTGGATTCAAACCCAGCACTGGGCTCTGTGCTGACATTGGACTCTGAGGCTGCAGCCTGCTTCAGATTCTGTCTCTGTCTCTCTGCCTCTCCCCTGCTTGTGCTCTGTCTCTCGCTGTCTCTCTCTCAAAATACATACATACATACATACGTACGTACATAAAAATTTAAAAAAAGATACACAAAGTAGTGTGGTACAATGGGAAGTGTTTTAGGCTGGAAATGAAGAGCCTATGTCAGAGTTGTGGTTCTGACATTTATAGATGGTTTATTGACTCAACATTACTTCCCTGAACCTCCCCCCCCCGCCCCAGTTTTCTCACCTGCAATGTGAAAAATTGGGCTAAATACTATCGGGTGACTCCCCATAAGTTCTACCTGCAGATTATATTTCAAATGTATCCTCTTGTTTCCATTTTCACTATTACTCCTGTCCGAGCTACCACCGGCTTGTTCCTCTAGCATCGTAAAAGCCTCTGGTCTCCCGACTCCCAGTTTTGCCATCCTAGAGTTTATTGTTGCAGCCAGAGTAACCTTTTGAAAATACAAATCATGTTATCACGTGCCTCTCCCCTACTACCTAAAATCCTCCAATGGCTCCCCACTGCACTTGGAAAAAACATAAACCACATAGCTGGTGGCTTCCATAGCCCGATCTCTGATTATCTCTTTGACCTTGTCAACTTGTGCTCTCCTCCTCATCCACGATGTGATTACCACCTTTTTTGTCCCAAACCATGCCCGTAGCCCTCCTATTCTTCCATCTAGAAAATTCCCTTCCCGATGACATGGGTCTTCTGGCCTTTTTGCCCTAGGCATTCCTATTCTCTTTCTCTCCCTCAAAGTAGGACCATGAACCAAGGAGTTAAGGAGCAGAAATCAAGATTGGGTTCCAGTCTAACTGAGAAATTAAGTGGTGAGTTACCTAAAGGTTTCTAATTTGAGAGGTTAATGGAGGCAGGAGAAAAAAAAGAGAAGAGGTTTGGGACATGTTAAAGGAACTTCCAATGGATAGTTTAATAAACGCTTGTCTTTCTTTAAATCCTCCCCTTATCTAGAACACATAAGCCTTTTTTCACAGAGAAGATGGTAAGCCCATTATGGCTAAACTGGTTGCTATATTCAGTGTCTGATCTGATCGGTCAGTGCCCTGTTCTTATTGGTCAGTGCCCAGCTCATCCAAGTGTTAACTTTTTTAATATCATGGCTGCTAGTGGCTGTTCAAGTGTCCTGCTTTCCCTTTCTGAACATCTCCTGTTCTACGCTAGAATGCCGTCCCTAGTCAGAACTTTTCAACCTTTTCCTCCCAGGGACCTATAAAGGTAGAAATTCCTAGCTTTGAGGTTGTGGACCAAATTTCTTTCAAGACTCTTCTTTAAGCCTTACAATTCATCAAAATGTGTATTCTTCATAAAAAAAAATCTCTATTTGTTTTCATATAAAAAATATGTTTAAACTGCTCTCAAGGTTTGCAGTTTAAAGAACAGGTACTTGCCTTAAAGGTCCTTGCAGCTTAAAGAACAGGCTTGGAAGTCAGACCGCGAAGAGTTTAGATCCCTGTTCTTCAGCTTACTCGTTGTGTGACCTGGAGAGAGTTACCTGACCTCTCTGAGCCTCCATATTCCTTATATGGTTGTTGAGCACATGAGAAATATTCTATGGATGGTGAGCACCCTGAGGGCCAGAGTCTGTGTTTTGTCCATCTTCATATTCCTGACAGAGACTAGAAGAGTGTCCTGTCCACAGAAGTCACTTTATATGCATTCATTCCTCTACAGCAGACATATGTGCACCTACGGTTATCCAGTTTTTACCACTAGATGGAGAGCATGCATCCTAGGATTTTTAATCCATTAGTGATAGAGCAAACACTTGTCTATAGTGTCTTAGCCAAATCAACCTATTTGTTAATGGCAATCTTATTAAAACTAGCTCTCAAAAATGCAACCGTAAGACAACTTTCAGAGCTAATTGTTCTTAACATAGCTGAAAGGCAAAAGCAAGGGAGAAACACTAACTTCAGGATAGCACTTACCTCTGGAGATGGGATAAATTGGAGTTGGGTGGGAGCGGGGAGCTCTAAATGTGTCTAACCACTGACTTATCTCAAAATAGATTCCAAGAAAATATGTCGAGAAGTGTCAACCTTGGAGTAATTCTGGGTAGCAGTAGTGAATACGCACGAGTGTTTCTCCGTGTTTGAAAATTTTCACACTTGCATTTTTTTTTTTTTAAAGCGAGGGAAAAGACTCAAAGATGAAATTTACGCTCACGGTTTCTATCTCTACACATGCTCCCTAACGAGCTCTTCAATGTTTTCCTCAGAAAGCTGCAATTTGCAACAGAATCTACACCATAGCAAAAACCATGCAGTGCCTTTCCATGTGGTCTCTCCCCTTGCCACCTTCCTACTGAACCTTACGTTTTTGCCCTGAAATCACGTCCTTTAAAGATTATCACCTCAACTCAGTTGGCTAATTAGTCCAAACTGGGTTGCTCTCAACTAATTTGAAAGATGTAGAAAAACTGTTTTGCCTGTCTGTTCTGATTACTATTGCTACATAACAAACTACCCCAAACCTTAGTGGCATGAAACACCCATTTTATTAGGCTCATGGAAATTTGCTCCATGATAGGTGGGGCCTCGAGTTGGAAGACTTAAACTGAGGGGTGACTTGGCAGGTGGAAGTAATTTGCTGGTTAGGGGATGGAGATCACTGGGGGGGGGGGGGGTGTCTTTTCCCACGTGTCCAGTCGTTGATGCTGGCTGTCACCTGAGACTTCAGCTGGACTGTTGTACCTTCTGGTTAGAAACAAGTCCCTATGGTTGGCCTGGATTCCAGGGGAGGGGACAGAGATACAGTACTCTCAATAAAAGGGGTGTCAAAGAATTTACAGGCATATGGTAAAACTCTCACAATATCCTCTCAACTCTGCTATTACAATAAAGTGAAACTGATAAACCTGGACCCCACTCCCTCTTTGTCCACTCAAGTGATCTACATGGAGGACCATTTGAGTATATCCACTAAATTGTCTGGGAACATATCTGGTCAAGTTCAGGCAACTCGGGTTTAAACTAACACGGTAATTCTTTTTATCAGCCCTGTTGCTTTTGAAAGCTGATCGGTTATTTTTTACGACCAGTACACGTAAAAGTGTGCATCATAAATAACATTTATAATAACACTTCCACCACACATGAGATGGTCTCAAAGGGGAACTTTGTTAATTATCTATTGCTGCGTACTAAATTAGTCTAAAACTCGGTTGCTTTAAACAACAAACATTTGGGATCTCACAGCTTCTGTGGGTGAGGAGTTTGCGAACGGTGCAGCTTAGTGGCTCTGGCTCGGGGTCTCTCGTGGGGTTGCGGTCAAGAGGTTGACCAGGGCTGTCGTCTGAAGACTTCCCTGAGGCTGAAGAATCCGCTTCCAGCATGGCTCACTCACTTGGCTGCTGGCAAGAGGCCGCAGCTGCTTATTGGTTCTCGGCAGGTGACCTCAGTCCCTCCACACGTGAGTCTCTTCATGGGACTGCTTTAGTGTTCTCGTGACATGACGGCTGGCTTCTTCCAGAGTGAGCGATCCGAGAGAGAGAGCGAGGAGGAAGCCATCGTACCTTTTATGTTCAAATCTTTGTAAGTGACACCAGGTCACAACTGCCACATTCTGTCCATTAGAAGTAGTTACTAAGTCCAGCTCAGACTCAAGGGGAGGGGAGCTAAGGCTCACCTCTTGAAGGGAGGCATATCAAAGAATTTGTGATTATATATTAAGACTACCACAGGGAGTTTGAAGGAGAGGTTCCTGTCACTCTGTCCTGAAGGGATCTGTCTCAGGACGGCTGTTTTTATTCATGCAACCAGTGTGGGGAAACAGGTCATTTCCATATGGAAAATCAGATTTCCACTTTGCCATTCAGATGGGAAGTAGACTTGAGCAATGCTCTCTCCTGCTTGCTCATATCTTTGTAGGACGGGAGCTATGATTCTTGCCAATAAAAGCTTGGGGAATGCTTTAACACGTTGTGTGTTTTATCTTTACACGCGATTGTGTCAATATTATGGGAGGTGTGGGCACTCCAGTCCCCATTCCAACCACCTCATTGACACTAGGGTTAATTTGGCCACCCAAGTTGCCTGGACAGGCGTGTCCTTCCTCACACTCCATTTTTCTATTACGTGTCTTGCAAAACTCTAAACTTGAATGGTCAGGATGATAGATGAGGCTGTGCTTCAGGCCAACGAAGATCATGAGATGCAGAAAAATTGCCATTCCAAAAAACCAAACCCAGTGATGTGAAGTGCAATCCTGAGTAACTCTTTCTCATCCTTAATGAGAGCAGAAAAGAAGCGATTGTTCATCTATCTGAGAAAGGGAGACCTAAGTGCACTTAATTCAAGTATCTTTAAGATCTTCTATGAATCCTAACTTGGGAAACGCCAGTCCTTAGGACGGAATAGCCAGGTCCCTGACAGGAAGGTGGGGGTAATTCCCTTCAAGGAAAAAGAGTCGAATTGTATCTGGTTCTGGATCTAATTCAACCTGACTACTTAGCAGTAAAGATAAATTGAACCCACAGAGAAAACTGAAAATAGCATTTTCCTGGCAAGTCCTTCAATGGACTTAGTGTGTTTAGATTTATGAGGGGGTGAATGACCTTCTCTGCCTTGGTTTTTCACATTTTCGTGTTTCCAGGACTGATTTTCCATCTGGCCTAACCAGAGCCTGAAGTTGCTGAATCAAGCAGAGCCGATAGGTCTGACTTGAACTGGCTGGGACAGAACAGGGTAAGACAAATAGGCTCCTTTCTGAAAGGCCTATCAAGCAGAAACCTGGGCCTCCCTCCTCCCCGCCGGCCTCAGAGCCTAACCCTGTAACAGAACATGGAGCAGGATCAGGCCTGGGGGAGTGTCCGTCCAAGAAGCTGGCTGTGTGAAAAGGAAGGATGTCATTAAGTGCAAGAACGTTGTCACACAGACCTGGTTCCCTTCTCAGAGTCCTGGGCTGCCAGGGCCAGAGAAGGCTAGGTGGTCAACTTATTTCCAGCAGCCCCAGAGAAACACAGAAGAGGGCAAGTTTCTCTAAGCCCAAGAAGGGCTCAGGAATCGTAGAGCACTCTTTGACTTTGGAGGTACCCGACGGAAGTGACAGAAAGACACTGCAGCAGAAAGCAACCAGACGGAGTAGGGTCATTGACGTTCCCAGAATGCCAGTAACC
>NC_064818.1:49692703-49700509 GCF_023721935.1 Panthera uncia
GGCAAAATTAGCATACAAGAACCATAAAAGTGCTTTCTTGCTTACCAGGGTATTAGCCATTTAGTTCCCTAGGTCTAGAACCACAGCCTGCTTGGGAGAGGGCAGAATGAATGCGTTACAGGTGGCAGGTAGGGGGGTGGGGTAGAGTGAATGGGAGCATAAAATGCCTTGTTTGGGATGATCAAAAGCCTGGTGAATGTGACCTCCAAGGGGAAAAAGAGCTCACTTGGTACACAGAGCATGGTTCTTGTGGGAAATCCATGATGCGTAAGGTGTGGGAGATGGTTCAAATCTTAGGTCCACCGTTTACTAGCTGAGTGGCTTGGGCAAGTTGCTTAATTTTTCTCTTCAAAGGAAGTATTGGCTACAGCATGCCAGGTGCTGTGTCAAGCACAGAAGATTCTACTGTGGTCTGGACCGTGTGGCCACTGCTCTTAAAGGATTCTGGTTGGGAAGGCCGCGCATACATTAAAAAACAGAACAAACACTGGAAGGGCAGGGGCCTGGAATCCTTCAGAGTTGAACACAGGTTCAATCCCAGCTTCCCCTCCTTTGCTGGGACCCTCTTGGGCAAAGTTAGTTAAGCTCACCTCGGTTTTCTCATGTGTAAAATGGAAACCATAACATCTACCTCACACGGTTGTGTTGACAATTAAATGGGATGTTACATGTAAAGCTGTTAGCACAATATCTGGCCCACTGCACACACTCAGAAATGCTATTTGTAATTACTACAATTATTATTACCTTTTTGACCCTGCACCTTGAAAACTATAGAAAAGAATAGGACAGTTGAAAATAATTACAGGAATTGGGCAGCTCAGGTATGAGGTCAGAGTTAAATGAACTACGTTTTTTCTGTGTGGAGAAATTCAGGCTGAGAAATAATAGCACCTGGGTCCTAAAATGATAAATAATGAGAAGAAGAGGCACAGGGTAAGTCATTATATCCAAGACAACAAACCCCAGGGAAAGGTATCTTAACATTTGAAACAGATAGTTTTGGAATAAAGGGAGTACCGTAGACTCTAATTGAACCTCAAAGGATATTTAACATTTCCTAAAGTTTGTTCCATGTTACCCAAGTCCCATAAATGATCTGATGGTCAAATATGTTTGGGAAATTCTACACATGTCACCACCCTCCCTTAGAAATTCAGGATTCACATTACTGTTTTAAAGATCCTGTGAATTCTGGTAAAATTGAACCAACTGACCCTAAGCACTTTAATTCTGTTTCATTTCGTATTTTTCAGATTGCCTGACCGGGGAATGCTTTTTGTATGCAATACTTGGCATTATTTTAGGAACACACCTCCTCAACTTTAGAAAAGTTTCCAAATGTGTGCTTAGGGGTAGATCTCTAACTATTTGAAGTCATCACCATTCCTATGGAAGGCAGCTCCTGAAAACCCACCCATCACCCTCATCAAGAACCCTAAGCTAAATGAGCTAGGCTTCCAGAAGGCTTGAAACCCAGAAATAGCTGGGACTATAGAGAACAAAATAGTAGAACTGACAGCATAGAAATGTGAGAACTGGTTATCGTCAGTCGTCGTCATCATCATCACTGAGTCCCAACTCTGTAAGTCATGCCTTCCTGTGGCTGCATTTTTTTTCACTTGTGGAATTCTTATTTCTCGGAGCCTCCTGGAAATGTATTAGGAAAACCACTTATATGAAAAGGTAAACATGTTGGAGGAAGACACTTATAAATTCTTCATAGTATCATTTCCAGGGATCATAATCCAACTCACAAGAAAAAAATGAAGCAGAAGTCTTGGGTCCGGTTCTAGCTTTCCCCCACCATAGGCTGTGTAGCTTTGCATCTGACACTTGGCTTCTCTGGGTCTTGGTTTTATACCATAAAAGGAATCGATCGGCCTCTGTTATCTGCAGAAGTCCTTCCACCGTTAACATTTTATGATTCTGCGATGCTTGAAAAATCTCATTATTAGAAGGCCAAAGTCAATTTTTGCTATGAATCAAAAAGACCAGATGTTCAAATATAAACGGCCAGATGCTCAGGGGGTAATAGACACTTGAGGAAAGCAAGGGAGCAGGGAAAGCCTGGTAAGTCAAGTACAATGCAGAAATACAGTGGACCACAGAAGAACACCTACCCAGAAAAGGACATCAAAACCAGTAATGAGAGGTTTTGCTTGTTTTTGGCATCATCAAAGAGAAGAAGACGGTTAAATCACACCATTTGATGATCATGGTGCAAAAAGTGTCCTAAGGGAAGGAAATGAAGTACTATAGTCGAGACCAAAAGAATTATTTGCTGGGAAGCCACTGGGGAGATTCTCTTTTCTCAGTTGTTGTCTGAGGCATAAAAACAGAGCTAGACACAGAGAATGTTCTGGTCCATCCAGGAGAAAGCCCTAAAGGAATTGTAAGCACAGTCAGAGAACAAATCTTTGGCCTGTCATTATGAACTATTCTTGGGCCAGAGATTGCCTGTGTGATCCCCATTTTATCATGAATATTATGGAGGGCAGACTAGGGATGGATAGTGCCCGGCTGATTATAGGCCCCCAGCAGCACAATTAACCCTAACCATCCTTCCAGCCTCTCTTTCAGAAGCAAAAGCAAGTGGTACCCGGAAAACTAGATTTCTGTGAATTATCCTCTCCTCCTAAAGTGATGCTAAAGTCCTACTTCTGAAAGAAGTCTGGAAGGAAAGCAAAGATGAGGCTTTCTACTCTCTTTAGGGTGGTAACACTGATAGTAAATAACAATAATAAAATAACTACCATTTACTAAATGCTCTCTATGTAGCAGTCTTTGGTATAGTGGTCAGTGAGTGGTCAGGGTATTGGGTCTTTGTCTGGCTTTGAAGTAAAAGAGAAAAATGGACAACGATTAACTTTTTTAAAGATTAAAGAAAACTGTGCCTTTTAGGAAATGACTTAGGCAGGATAATTAATACAGCCATATGCAGAATAGAGGCCATCTGCAATTTAGCCTAAGAAATCTGAAGTGAAATGTGTTACAATGAAAGTCAAAGAGCTTTTATTTATATGAGAGGTTTTATTTATTTGTGCAGTGTGATGCAAAGGTGTTAGGAAAGTCCAGCTGCCCCCAAAAATGTCTTCCCACCCCTCTTAAAATACTGCCTGGATTTACACCATTAAAATACCCCTCTTTGAATGTAGTTTATGTTGTAAAATGCAGATTTATTTCACACTCAGCTGTTGTCGTGCTTTCCAGTGAATTAGTGCAACAGGCTGATAACTAGCTAAGGATGTCAACTGAAGACAGAAAGATTTGAAGGGGGAGGAAGAGGGCATCCTTTCGGTACATGTGGCATTGCTCAAGTCCACTCAACAGCATGTGGGCACCTGGAAGGCCCCAGATACCAAGCTAGGTCTGAGAGATTAAAAAAAAAAAATGGGGCGCCTGGGTGGCTCAGTCGGTTAAGCAGCCAACTTTGGCTCAGGTCATGATCTCGCGGTTCATGAGTTCGAGCCCTGCATCGGGCTGTGTGCTGACAGCCTGGAGCCTGCTTCTGTTTCTGTTTCTGTGTCTCCCTCTCTCCGCCCCTCCCCCATTCGTGCTCTGTCTCTCTCTGCCTTTCAAAAATGAATAAATGTTAAAAAAATTTTTTTTTAAAAAAGGTGAGTAACACGGTTCATTTCAGAGAGTGAACTACATGAAGATCATGGGGTTGAAGAGTTTTGAAAAGTGGGGCCAGAGACTCAGAAAGGAAAGGTGGAGAGAGAAAGAAAATTCTCTTCCATCACAACTTATTGAAAGATTGGACACTCACTTTTTAAACCAAGGCTTTTTCTTGGTCCCAGTGAGTTCCTCTAAGGAACCATCAAAATTTAAGCTGGTAAGTTTGACACTCTACAGGCTGCAGGATGACAGATAACTCAAACCTCTTTAATTCAACAATTATTTTTTGTCCTTTGAAATTTAAATGAGTAAAATTTGAGGATATCAGAACTGGTAAACTACATTGCTTAACGTGGAATGTGCCCATTGCTAATTTTTCATGCCCCCCACCCAGAACTTCACAGGATGCAATACTGATTGTATCGTGGGATTGCTGAGGCCGGTGGCAGAGCAGATAGCAGGAGGTGTAGAGGAATGGAAGCCAGGAGGATAACTGAGAACACCAGGCCAGAGGAGCCACCATATTTTCACAGACGGCATCCTAAGATATGGCTTCTAAGAAATGGGGAGAACACTCAATTACTGCTTAAAAGGTTTGGGGACCATTTCTGACTCCGGTATTTACCAGCCAAATAGCCGTGGGAAATCATAATAATATTCACCTCTATTTAGTGAAGACTGACTATGTGCCAGGCACTGTGCTATGTGTTTTACCTGTAAGAACATTTAATTCTCACACCAGCCCACTGGGATAGATTCTATCATTTTCCTATCTTATAGATGAGGAATCTTAAACACTGATAAGTTCAAGGTCAAATAACCTAACATTTGTCAAAGTGGGCATTTGAACACAGGTATTCAAACTCTAATGTCCACATTTTTTTTGCTTTTTTAAAAAGTTTATTTATCTTTTTGAGAGAGAAGGTGCATACATGTGCATGCACATGAGCAGGGGAGGGGCAGAGAAAGAAAGAGAGAGAGGGAGGGAATCCCAAGCAGACTCCATGCCACCAGTGCAGAGCCCAATGTGGGGCTCAATACCATGAACCATGAGATCATGACCCAGGCTGAGATCAAGAGTCAGCCACTTAATCGACTGAGTCACCCAGGCACCCCTCTAATGTCTGTGGTTAACTACCGCAATACTCCAGCTACCTAAGCCTGGTAGGCCTCAGTTCATTCACTTAAAAATGGACAAATCAAGACAAGGTCTTGATTTCTTTCTGGCTTTAAAATATTATGATTCTAATTATATGAATTATACACACGCTGAATATACTTAAGGTGAATTTGTGTTTCTGCGTAGTCTGTCTTAGCTGAAATCTAAAGGCAAATATTTGAAATCTGGTCCTATATCCTACCTGTACCTTTTGTTCATTCAAACTGGACCATTTTATTCACTGTCCCACGAAGAATGCTTTTCCTCAATCTCCATTTATTGAATTCTCCCCACCCTGCCAAAGTCAGCTGAAATGCCAATTTAGAGTATGGATCTATTAGGCTGTTGAGAGTTGAGATTTAGGAAAAATAGTTGAGCTAGTGGAAGGAAGAGATGTGCGATAAGAAAAAGAAAGGGGGGAGGGAGGCACCTAACAGAGGAGGAAAGCTAAGAGCAGTGACGTTGGTGACCTGTACTAGCAAAGCCTTCCCTCTGATGGAAAATGATGAAGCCACTGGAGTTTATTCAAGGGTGCCCAGCTAGCAGGTGAGGCGAAGATAAAATGAGATCACATATGTGAAATGCCTCGCACGGTGTCTGGAGGGGAACTATACGATAGGTCCGGATTCCATGACCTACCATAGGAACCCACTGATCTCCTTCACGCTGAAGAAGGCTGCCATCCTGCTCAGGAAGGAGTAGGACAAAGAGGGGAGCAGAGACTCCATGGAGAGAAGAGAAGTCAGGAGGAAGTATACTGGAACCCAAAAAGAAAAATGGGAGCCACAGAATAAGAGAGAAAAAGGAAATATAAGGGAATTATGGTAGAGAAGAAGCTAGAAGGAGAAATGGAAGCAAAAGGGCAAAGAGGGACCAGAAGGAGGAAGGGAGTGCTGGGGCTCAGAAACAAAGTGTGCTTTGTTCCTGCAGAATCCCTGCGAAAGAAGAGTCCCCGGGGTAACCAGATGTTGCACCCATGCCCGGAACGTCAGTGGCCTGCCACTGTGCTCTCTGATCCACCTCCTTTCCCTACTCTGATCTGCACTGTAGGGGCTCTGACCCCTGCTCTCTGTCATCCTGTCCCCTGGCTTCTACTTTCTACCACTGGGTGGCCCTGGAGGGTGAGAGGGATTTCTTTGCTATGGGAGGCATCTTCAGCATTCTTTGTAAGTTCCTTCATGGCTTCAGCTCGCACTGGGCAAGACCTTCAAGGTTCCGGCAGCCTCTTCCCTTTGTCCCTCCAGCCCTAGGGGAGAGATGCATCCAGCAGTTGCTAATCTCAGGATTGCCTCACCTTCCCCTGGTTGCACTTCCAGTTCTTTCAGCACGTTTGTAACTAATTTGCTGCCTTAAATCATCACTATGGAACTGCCTGGGAAAGAAAACTTTACTTTCACTTGGATTTACCCTCAGAATTCAAAGACAGCTTTCCCAGTGGGACTGGAAGCAGTGAATCTCAAGAGAGAAAGAAATCCAGCCATCCCAAGAGTCGGGGAGGGTCTGGGTCTACTTCCCTAGTGTTCGACTGGAGACTGGCAAATCCATACTAGCTGTCATAGTTGAGGGACTCTTAGCCCCAGGAATTATCTGTAAAATGACTGGGTTCCTGGGCATTCATGTCTATTCCTTCATGATTTACTATATTCACTTTAATCACCTTGAGCTTTAGCTTAGGGAACATCTCAGTTTTACTCCCCCAAGGGTTATCAGGTGCCCATTAAGAGTATAGAGGGCACATAGCTAGGTGTGGCAGGGAAAAGACACAGAGACACAGGGGAAATGGAGGGCATTCTCGGGTTTTGGAAGTATTTGCTTTTTGCAAGATGAGGTTTGCAGACTATCAGGAGACCCTCTTGATAGAGACTCTCTTGAGTCCTTCCGGCACCAGCAGAGCTGCAGACATTCAGTGACAATTTTATTCTTACAGCTTTCATCTCTCCCATCCCCAGGGCCCTGTTAAAACCAGGCTCCTGTTCTTAAGGAATCCACAGACTGGTTGGGGGCACAGAGTAGGCACATGACTGACCCTCAAGCCAAACTGATGCGGGCCACAAGGGGTGGGTTCTGCACCCGGCTGGTGGAGACTGCACAGAGACGGTAGGAGATGCTAGACAAGCTGTGTCCACGAGGGTTTGACAAGCTGTGGGAGCTACAGGGTTCTCTGGGTTTGTGGCAGAGAACGGAGCAGGATCAAAATCCATCTGGAAAGAACGGGGGCGCCTAAGGTGTTGTCTGCAGGCAAAGGTTTTGGGGGTGAGGGTTGTCAGTGGAGAGGAGACAGACAAGTGGAGGCCCAGGTGTGGAATACTCTGAGGCTGAGGAATCGGGGGTTGAGGCCATGGGGAGTCATCTGGGATCTTAGGCATCATGAGGCAAGGTCATTCCTGGGATGGCAACTTTGAATGCTGCGTGAGGACAGAATACAAGCCGAGAAGCTGAAGGCCCGGGAGGAAACTGAGCTCCCAGGGATAGCTTACAGAGGAAGGTTCGGCTTGACCATCGCCGAAGGGGCACATTTGAGCCGCTGCTTTCTATCCACTCAAGGGCAAGCTTCCTCCATCTGTGGTGGGGGGGGGGGGGGGAGACGGGGGGGGGGGGAGAAAGTGCCCCTTCTCCAGCTGAATGACACGAAGTCCCCAGCTCAGAAGTTTCGAATTTCTCCTTGCCAAGGTCGGGCCACTACAGGTGGGCGATGGCGAGCCTTGGGCCGACGAGTGGCTCCGTGCCCGCCGCCGGCGGCCGCCGCGGCTCGTCCCCTCCAGGCCCGGGCGCCGCCGCGGGCCGTGCCGGGCAGGGCGCTCCGGGAGCTGCGCGGCGGCTGCTCGAGGAGGCCTGGCGGGCGGCGGCGAGAGGCTGTGCCCCAGTTTGTGTCCAATCAGGGAGTGCGGGCTGTGCCCCGAGCCGGGCAGCAATGCGTAAACAAACCCACGGCAACTCCTCCGCCCCCTCGGCGCGCTCGCCCCGCGCCCGCCGCCGCCGCCGCCCGCTCCGCTCTCCTCGCGCCCGCCCGCCGGGCCGGCCCCCCC
>NC_064818.1:49700909-49768703 GCF_023721935.1 Panthera uncia
GCCCGCGCCGCCCGCACCCCCGCTGCCCCGCCCCGCCCCCGCCGGCGCGGGCTCCCTCACCTACCGCCCCACGCGCGCGCGCTCGCGCACCACGCGCCCCGCGCGGCCCGCCCGGATCGTGGCCTCCCGAGAGCAAGGTAAGGGCGATGCACTGGGACCCGGGCGGCTTCCCCGCCCGGCGCGGCCCGGGGAAGTTTCTGGCGTCGCCGCTTTCCGCTGGGCCAGCGGGGGGAGTGGAGGGGGAGGCCCCCGGCGCCGGGCGAGCCCGGCGGGCGGGAGGGGGCCGCCCGGCGCCCGGGGGTCACAAGTTGCCCAAGCTGACATTGGCGCGGGCTGGCGGGCTGCGCGGCGGGGCGGGCGTCGCGCGGAGAGGGGCTGGAGGCGCGGCGGGGCCGGGCGCGGTGCGGGCGAGGGGAGGGCCCCGAGGAACTTTCTCCTCCCCGGAGGGGCTCCTTCCAGCCCCGGCCGCGGCCCCGCCTCGGGAGCAGCCGGCTCCCGGGCTGGAGGGAGACCATGAAATGTGTTTGAAGAAGCTGACGCAGTTTGTGACGCTCGCGGCTTCCTGACGGGGACCGGCAGGAGCGGCGCCTTCTGCGAGGAGGGACGAGCCGGGGCGGCGCTCGGGCCCTTCCCCCCCGCCCCAGAGCCGCGCGCCCGGGCGCCTAGTTCGGGGGCCGCGGGCTCGGGGGGCGAGCATCTAGCCCCGGCCGCGAGACGGGCCCCGGCTGCGCGCGTCGCTTCCGTTTTGATTAGCTCGGGTTATTATATAAGATGTCACGGAGAGGGAAGGGGCGAGCGGGAGGCGCGTTGGCGAGGGAGCGTCGGCCTTCGTCGAGTGGCGGGGAGGGGCGGGAGGCAGGGCCGGGCGGGGACCCACCTGTGCGCCCTCCGCGCCCCCTGCGGGCGCCGCCGACGCGCGTGCCGAGGTTGGGGGGGTGCCGGGGGCCCGGGAGGCGGGCGGGGGGCCCAAGGGGCGGGCGGACGTGCCCGCCGCTCCCCTCCCGGCCCCGGGAACGGTCGGGCAGCGGCCGAAACGTGCCGTTTCCTCCCCGCCGCCTCGCCTGGGTCTACACGTTTCTGGCTCCGGGCATTCGTACTTTGAAACATTTGTTTAATATTAAGGAAGCTGCGTGTGCGGCCGTCATAGTACGCCCGGAACGTGTGGCCGTGAGCTCCAGGGCGGTGAATGAATCATCGCCCGCGGACCCGGGCGCCGATGATTCATGCGGGGTACACACGCGCGCGTACTCGCAGTGTGCCTCCGACCCGGGGACAGCGGCCCTTCTGCAGCGATGACGCCTGGAGGGGCGGGGGAGAGTTCATGCAAAAGAGCGGCGGCTTGTTTTTTGCCCCTGCCTCAACGTGTGGGAACTTTGGGGTGTCAGGTTCCCCAGATTCCCCGAAGCTCGTTTCCCATTCTTGGAAAGGTTACAGGATTCCACCTGGCTGCATTAATGAGTCGGCGGAGGAGCGCTGATTCGCTGCAAGGCTGGGTCCTGTCTCATTCAGAATTTGGATGGTGTCAGGTGAGGTACTGGGTTCTGAAGGAGTCCTTCTAGTCATCGCCTGTACTTAAGTACCGCTAAAGTAATTAGCACAAACTTGAAAAGTTGGTGGATCTTAAAAGAAAAACAAGTGGCCCCTAAGTAGAAGTCCCAGTTAAAGATTTAGGCTTTGGTTTTGTTTTTTTTTTTTTTTTTTTAAGGCAAACCAAAAAGGAACTTAGTTTGCCGTTAATACAGAACTTTGAACCACTGTGACCACCCTTAAAGACTGACTTGACTCATTCCCACCTCATTCCACATTTGTAGGATTCAGAGTCAAGTTTTCTTAGCGTTCAGGACTCACGTCCTGAATGTATTCAGCAAGGCCCTGTTGATCATCTTCAATAGCTTCTCACCCCTCACCCCAGGAACCACAGCCAATCCTATTTTATTTTCTCCAGAGCACTTCATCGCCATCTGAAGTGGTTTTGTTTAGGTATTCTTTAAGTCCTGTCTCTTTGCACTAGAGTGTAACCTCCACTGTGGCAGGGATTTTTGCCTGTTTTGCTCACCGCTGTAACTCTAGCACCTAGCACAGTACCTGGCATATACTAGGCACTCAGTATTTGTTGACTAGCGAATGAACAAATTCTCTTTCCTCGTTTCTTGGTAGGGCTATCTTTGACAGTTGAAAGTCAATGCCTTTTATGAGCAAGGCACTGAGATGGCACAGTTTTGTTTTTTGGTTTTTTTTTCCTTCCAGTTTTCTTTTGGTTGATTCATTTCCTCCTCTGTGCTTGTTTAACTGATGGCACAAGATGCGTTTGAGCATCACATCCTAAGATGCTGAGTGTGAAGAAAGATAAGGCACAGGGAGCCTTGTCAAGAGAAAGCATATTACCGTAGAAGACTGGGTGCTTAAAAACATTACCTGTGCTAATTGAAAACAAGTGCAGGATATTGAAACAGAATCAACAAGGTCAAGTTCCCACAGGCCTATATGTTTTAAAACTCATATTTTAAATACCCATAGTTCTATATTCCTCCCTCCCCGCTGTTTTCACCAACTTCAGCATTAGCTGAAGCTTGGGAAGGTCCATCGGAAGTAGCACTTAATATGAAGTCTCAGTTTAACTAAGTGAATACAAGAGGCCGTATCTCTCTTCTTTGTTGTCGTTAATGTCAATAACTCTACAGAAGAGTAGATGGAAGGAGAAGATACTTAAAATATTTTAAACATCTTAAATGTATTGTAAAGAATTAAAGCTGTAATCAGGCAATGATGTAATGGAAGAATTCAAATGTAGTGCTGAATGTTACCTCCTTAGAGGGTAAACTTTAGTCTACTTTTTATTATTATAAATGGTAAACTTTGCAAGGATATTACTCAGCTTTACTCTTGTAGCAATGTTTTTAGAACTCGGTACTCCCAAAGTTAAAGAGGAGTGGGCACCCAGCAGGTCCCTTTCCCTGACAGTAGTTGTGATTGCTTTCAAAAGTGTAATCTAATTTCAAGAGTAAGCTGGGCAATAATAGAAATTTAAAGCTAGAAGCGACCTTGAGACTACTTAGCACAATTCATTCCTTTGTACCAGTCCCTTTGCTGAGGAAACTGAGACACAGCGAGAAGACTTGCCAAGGCTGCAGAGCAGGGATTAGAACTTAAGTGTCTTGACTTCTTGTGGGAAGTCCCTAAATTAACCAGAGCTCCCCTAAGTAGGGGAGGAGAGGTTCCTACCATTAATACATTGACTGCCTGTTGCTTGTAAACTCTCCAAGTAAAACTGTTTCGTCTTCAACTTTGTGCCCTCCCATGTGCCTTGGACATCTAGGAGCTCAAAAATACTTGCTGAATGTGGTTGGGCAAATGCGTTTTAAGTCAAGGAATGTACTTATGAATTGCAAAAGCAGGAAAACATCTCTCTCTTCCGGATTGGAGAAGTTTTTTGACAAGAGTCAGGATGTTGGCAGTTATTAACCTTAGAACTTTCATAGTAATGAAGCTACTATTTAATTTTCATGCCTCCAGTTTCAAACAAAATGACTTACAACTTTTAAGTATGTGTGCTTGCTTAGTTGGCATAATTATTCACTGGAGAAACAGTAGGACAGGAGTCGAGACATATGGTAGGTCTTGCCTCTGCCACAGTGTCCAATTAGAAAAGCCTAGACTTGACAGCCACATAGAATTAGGGCTGAAGCTCAACTCTGCCCCTAATAAGCAGGGCCCTCTGTAGCAACTTACTTCACTTTTCTTGAGCATTCTCTCATCTTCTAAGGGGGTAGTACCACCTCCCTCGAAGGATTGTCATGGGGCTGGATAGCATTTGTAAAATGTCTGATGTACACTAGGTCCTTAATAAATGGAATGGCTACAATTATGACTTCTGATTTATGTGACCATGGGAACAGCTTCCTCTCTCAAAACTTTTATTTTCTCAACTGAAGCCTTGGTAGTTGGGATAGGACAAGGGCAGGGGGAGGTGTGGTTTGGGGAGGAATTAAATGTTCTCTAAGATCTGGTCTATCTCTGTACATGTCTGTAGTTTAAGGAACCAATAAAGAATGCACAGTTCTGCAAAGTTAGTAAAATGATTCATATATCCTTGATCTAACATTCATGTATCCTTGAACCAACAGCAGAAATGGTTTGTTTCTAGGCCTTCCTAAGAATTTGGCATAATTAACTTTGATGATATTAAATACATTTTCATTCTTTCATTCTTTTCATATATCACATGATATATGATGGATACCAAGTTAACTTGAATATTTCAGCCTCTCAGCTTACTATATGTAAAGCAGTATAAGGAGTATGCAGGTTAATCAGGCCTTGGCACCCTTTCCTTGAGAGGTTTGAGAGTCATGCAAGGAGCATAGGAGAGGTAACCAAAGGCTATATTACATGGAAGAACTGTGAGAGAGGCACAAAGAAAATTATTTGTGATTTCAGAGAAGGAAAAACTTAAATAAGACCGAATTCAGGCATCCTGAGCAAGGCCTTAAACAATTAGTAAGACTTCAGCTGGCAGAGAGGTGGGAACCAGCCTATACTAAGACCTGAATAAAAGGATGTAGGAGCATATCCAGAAATGGAGAGGGACATGCTTACGCTGAAGGGTGAGGAACCTGGAGGCAGGATAGTCGGCCAGAAGGCTGCATGGCAAGGCTAGGACCCTACTGTGATGGTCTTGAATGCTGGGCTAAGGAGCCCATTTTGCAGGCAGTATATCACCATCAAAGGTATTTTAAGGTGGGGGAGGTGATGTGATGAAAGCTATGCCTTAAGAAAATTAATCTGAATCAGAGGAGCCACGGGCAGTCCAGTCAGGCAGCTATTAAAATACTCTCCAGAAGAGAAGCAACAGAGAATATAAATTAGGGTGGGAGCAGGTGGGTTGGGTGTGACACCATAGAAGTGAATGCGACAGGACTTGTTGACTAATTACATGAGGGAGTTGAGGGACAAATGAAAGATGGAAGCGGAGGGACTGGACGGCAATGGCAGGAATTGAAATAGTCAAGAAGAACCACTAGTAAAGGCACCTGCTAGTAGTAGAATGCAACCAATAAGTGTTTGTCTCATGAATGGAAGTGGCGATAAGTTTGCATTTGGATATGTTCACATTTGTGTGCCTGTGGACCATTGCGAATAGAGGAAGATTTGGGGCATCCTTGTGAAGGGATTAAGTTGTGACAAGGGTTCACGGTGTGGGTGAGAAGGCCAGGGCAGAGCCTTGGAAAAACCAGTATTTGTGCGCTTGGAGGGAGACAGAAAGAGGCTGTCAGGATGCTGAGAAGAGGGAAGCAAGAGAACAAGGAAAGGACTGGGTCAGGAAAGGTGTGAGAGGAAGATTGGCGGAGGCTGATAAGGTTGGAGGGTGGAGGATCAAAGACTGGGAAGAAGCCATTGGACTCATCTGGGAGACCATTGTCAGCAGCCTTTGAGGATGGAGTCAGTTGGGCAGTGGAGATAAGTCAGAGATAAGTCGCCAGATAGATGCCTGAGGGGTCCCTGAATGGGAAGGAAATGGAGTGAGGGTAAACTATGATTGCACTGTGAAAATCTGAGAGGCCAGTGACTAAAAAGCATAAGAAAGGCCTGAGAGTGTGGTGGCTGTCCAGTGGAGAGGGAGGGACTGAAGATCAGGAGAGGGAGTGGGAAGGTGATTCCTGCACCAGGCCCTCCACAAGTATTGGGGGGGGGGGGCGGTGGTAGGAGCAAGAGACGGTGGCTGTATGTCCGGATCACCCAGGACAGTCTCGGTTCACACCTGTTACCCCAGTTTATTTATGGGATAATGTTTGGACAGATATTACAAATACCTGGACAAATAATCCTCATTTTCATTCTACAAGAAGGTCCTTTTTTGAAAAATAAATTATTTGATTGCCCAGGTCATGGCACAGATAGTTGTTCATGGAAAAACAGATGTGACCTAGAGGGGGAAAGAGGTTACGTAAAGGCGAAAAGATTTAGAAAGGGAAGTTGGGAGCTGGGAGGGAGGGTGGCTGGATCCGAAATGGATCCATTGCCTTCTGTTGGGAAGTAAGAGCAACAACAGAGGAGGCTAGTTGATTTGGTCAAAGTAAGTTGGGAGTGAGGGGTAAAGTTGGGAGAGGGGGAAGGGGAAGAGCTTGGAGTAGCTGCACATCTGAGTGCTATAGGGAGCCAGAGGTGGCTGGGCCTGACCAGTGGTAGAAGGAATCTTCCCCATCTCCCTGACTCTCCAGCAGTGCTCAGAGAATTGGAAGTGGTGATATGAGTATCACTGGCACTGCCAATTCCATCTGGGCCCTCGGTGGAGTAGAGAGGCACAGGAGACTGGCACAGACAGGCTGGGACAGTGGGCAACAGTCAGGAGAATGGAATGGGTTAAAGGGTAGCGGCTGGTTCAGCAGGGAAGGGGGGAGGGAGACATAAGAGAGGATGTGCAGGGGGTGGTTGTGTGGCTGGTGGCAGAGGGCACGGGGAACTTTCAGAGTGTCTTGTCGCTATGGGGGGGATCAGTTCTGAGTGATGATGTAAATTCAGAATGTCACTGAGCTTGAGAAGGGTGAGGTGCCCCAGCCATGAGGTGGAAGGTCATTGACCTTCAGGAACTGTGAGGCCCAGGTATACAATGTCAACGTCTGCTTTTAAAATCCCAGAATACATTTATTAAAGCCTTTTCTGCCCTTTAGAGTTGGAAAGTACCTTAAAAAATAGGGAAGTTATCCCTTCCTTCAAAAGATGAGGAAGCTAAAGTCTTTCAAAGGCTAGAAAGACTGTGTCTTGCCCCAGATCACGGACGTGTGTGGAAGGGTTGGCTCTCGGAGGAACCAGAATCCCTAAATCTCAGTTTAATATTGCCCTCTAGGGCAGAAGTAATTAAAGTATCCACCGAACAAAACCTTAGAAAGCTTCCTCACCACTCAATTTGCTTACATACTGCTGTTAAAACACCAGTGTTTGTGGGCAGAAGAACCCACTGAGATCTGTGGGGTCAGGTCCATGTCCTCTGACTTCTAACCCGAAGGCAGTGGTGGCGTCTTTGAGGAGGACCCATGGAAAGCACCAGCCCTTCCCCACTAGTTAAAAAACAGATATGCACTTCAGCAGGTAGACAAAATATTTGCTTCATTATTGATGAAGTCTAGATGGGAAGACATAGCGTGGTGTGAAGGTGAACATGGTCTTGTGCAATCTCCACCTGGTGTAGGCTTTGGAACAAAATTTGAGGCTGCAGAGCAGAACTACCCAGGTTCCTGCCTTTCACTGTCCAGCTAGAGAAACAGAGAAAGAGGCTGAATCTCTTATGCTTAATATCTTTTGTAGAAAAACTCTGTCCATTTGAAAACTGGGAAACGGTTGTCACGTACTAACCAAATGAACTGTTCCACCTCTATGGGGAGGAATATGGTGTAGGGCAAGAAGATGGGGGTGGACAGGGAATATCCCTCCTTTGGAAACCTTGTGAATGGGAAAGAGATGTTGTTCCCTTTGAACATGAGGTTATTAACCACTCGAGGGTTTCTTATTTGCATTTGAGTTAAAGTAACTTCTGAGGCAGCAGGTGCATTTTTATACTAACTAGAAGTAAGTGAAATAACTAAGAACCACCCTTCATTTATCAGTTTCACAGCCATACCTGGGATCTCTGCTTCCTCCCTGGGGATCTCAGGAAACTCACAGACAGCAGAGCAGAGACCATCAGCTTTGATACCCTGTTTTTAAATTCAAAACTTTGGAAAAGTGGAAAGTTCTTTCTCCTTGTAAAGTGTTAAAGGAGCCCTTAACTGGACATACAGCTCTTGGAATTAGTGCTAATTCCATCACTATTAGTAACCTTACTAATTAACTGTTAAGTTCCTCAGTTTCTTCATCTGACAATAACTATTGAAATTTGGGGAAACTCCAGTTTAGACACTTAAGGTAAATCATGATGACTTTTCTCCCTTTTCCATGTCAGTGTGCATGATAATTTTAGACAAATAAGATTATAGCACGGTGTTTCATGACAAATGAAATTTGACTTTTTATCCATTTCTCTTTTAACTGTTAAAAAAGTAATTTTTATTACAAAACATATCACATATGAAACTTTTGAAATGTAAAATGTACAGTTCGATGAATTATTAAAAAGTGAGCATCCATGTAACTACCAACCAGCTCGAGAAATAGAACAATTTAATTTTTCTCCCTATTGGAACCTTTTTTGTTAGATGCTTGGTTTTCTTTCCAGGGCTGTCATAAGTAGTAGCAGGAGGCAATATGTGCTCCTTTAAAAAAAATTTTTTTTAAATGTGTATTTATTTTTGAGAGAGAAAGAGAGCACAAGTGGGAAAGGGGACGAAAGAGGGAGACACAGAATCCAAAGCAGGCTCCAGGCTCTGTGCTGTCAGCAAAGAGCCCGATGCGGGGCCCGAACTCACGAACTGTGAGACCATGACCTGAGCTGAAGTCAGACACTTAACTGACTGAGCCACCCAGGCGCCCCAATATGTCTCCTTTTGAGTGGAATTAGATCAAAAATGCAATGTTGGTATTTTACCCTATAGTAATTTCTTATTTCTATAACTATGAATTTAGCGTTTAGGACAAGTCCTGGGTTTTCAGCCTTAAAGATCAAAATCTTCAGGTTAAGAGTCTTCAGATTTGTGTCTTTGGGATGAGAGTGAAGAAAATGTGATCATTTGGTTGTGAGAAAAGTTCTCATGCTTAATTATTTTTTAAACTTTCTGATCATCCCTCCTTTGCCTGTCTTTAGAAGCCAGACAGCAAAGATTCCAGTATTTATGATGACTGACAGTAGTCAAGGTCTTCCTGGAAAATACCTGACCATTGAGGCAAATACCTTTCAATTCAGGTCACCATAGGCTAGATTTGAAGTCACAAGAAGGAGTCAACGAAAACAGCTTTATTGCAGGAAGTATCTGTATTTTCTTTGTTCAATTATAATCTAGTATTTAGAATTCTGCTGGTTTGAGACTAAATTAATGAATCCATAAATAAAAACATTTTTATGGTAACCAGGGGTGCCTAGGCAGCTCAGTCAGTTAAGTGTCCAAGTCTTGATTTCAGCTTAGGTCACGATCTCACGATTCAGTTCGTGGGACTGAGCTTCAAGTCAGGCTCTGCATTAACATCGTGGAGCCTGCTTGGGATTCTCTCACTCCTTTCTCTGCCCCCCTCCTGCTTGCATGGGCACTCATGTTCTCTTTCCCTTTCTCAAAAATAAATAAACTTAAAAAAAAAGTCTCGGGGCACCTGGGTGGCTCAGTTGGTTAAGCATCTGACTTTGACTCAGGTCATGAGCTCGTGGTTTGTGGGTTTGAGCCCTGCATCAGGCTCTGTGCTGACAGCTCAGAGCCTGGAGCCTGCTTCAGATTCTGTGTCTCCCTGTCTCTCTGCCTCTCCCCTGCTCAGATGCTCTCTTGCTCTCTCTCTCTCTCTCCCCCCCTCCCCTGCCTCTTAAAAATAAATAAACATTTAAAAACAAAAAGTCTTTTGTGGTATCCAGAAAAGGATTCTTTCGGATAAGGTTTTCTTATGACTAAAAAAAGAAAATGATGATAAACGTTAATTGGAAAAATATCTTAGCTGATCTGGTGTATGTATAAAAACAAAAGCTATGGGTGTTTGAAAATTGGTAAAAAAAAAAAAAAAAAAAAGAGGCTCATCTTTTCGGGCAGTTTCTGTGGTTGTAAGATTTGGGTATGGCAGCTTCGGGTTAGAATTTGGTGGCCTGAACATGTGTTTAGTGTCAGTCCTGCCAAAACACCACTGTAATGATGGTGAACACAAGAGGCAACAGCAGATGGGCAACACCAACAAGGTTTTGGAGGATGAAAAGCAAACAGACCTGTGGCAATGGACTTAGTGCAGTGGAGAAAGTTGGTACTCAAGTGCCCTGAAAGGAATTTGGGAGTAGATCCTGGGAAGAAACAGCCAGTTAATCTCCCAGAATCCCAGAAAGCCTCTGGAATGAGAGGCTCTGGAACGGGGCTGAAAATAAGGGAGTGATTGCAAGCCTGTGAAAGGAACCAGAGCCGCAGGTGACTTTCCCCATCCTGTGCGGTAAGATGAAATCCTTGCTGGGCACTGGACATTTGTCTCTGGAGAAGCTGAAGTAAATTAGCGGTTTTGGATTTAGAGATACCAGGCAAAAAAGAGGATAAGGGTGAAATGCTCAATGAAAACAGAGGAATGTAATGAAATTCAGCATACTAAGCAGTGAGACCCTATGCTCTTTTTCCCCCTGCCCAGTCCTAGGAGAGCAAGGTGATGACCAACGCAGGTAGGATATTGAAGGACTCTTCTCTGGATGTAAAGAACAGCCCTAGGGAAAAGACCTACAGTACAGGTACCGACATCTGAGGCCTCACGATGAAAACACTGACTTACTACCCAGTGTTCCTAAAGTGAACCCACCAGGCAACAACCCTCTTCCCTCAACTCCATGAGTCTGCAACTTGCAACCATCTTTTTAGGACCTTACTCTTGAATCCAATTAGACTATATATTCTCTTACTAGTATGATGTAATGCCTGCTGAACAGATCCTCTCATTGTATCTCTTCTGTTTTTCTATCGTTTTGCTTTTATTTCAGCTTTATCTTCTCCTTCCAATGATTTTTTTTGCCATCTGATTTTTAATTTCTAATATCTGTTTCTTATTCTCTGATGATTATTTTGTACAGCCTCATTCTTATTTCATGATTTATAGGTGGATTTAGGAATATGAAATTAAATATCTGAAGAGATAGCTAGAAGTTTTAAATGTAGTTTACCTTTAGGAAGTGGGTTTGGGGGTGACGAAGAGGTAAGACAGGCTACTGCTGTATTTCCATCTTAAACATGGTAGTAGTATATGAATTTTAAAGTAATCTATATGAGATGGACAGAAATGAAATTAGTTTTTTTTTAATGTTTATTTAATTTTGAGAGAGAGAGAGAGAGAGAGAGAGAGAGAGAGCGAGCAGGGGAGGGGCAGAGAGAGAGGGAGACACAGAATCCAAAGCAGGCTCTAGGCTCTGAGCTGTCAGCGCAGACCCCGATGCAGGGCTCGAACTCATGAACCGCGAGATCATGACCTGAGCCAAAGTCGGATGTTTAACCAACTGAGCCACCCAGATGCCCCAGACAGAAATAAAATCGGTAAGAAAAAACTAGTGTGATGCCAGTAAGTGGATTAGGGAATGATTTACATGTATCCAGAGGTTAAAAAAGATAAATATTAAAAGTTAAGAAGTGATGTTTTGATGTTGGAATCCCCTGTCACAACTGGGATTCCAGCCCTCAGTCTGTCTCAGAATCATTTGAGGGAGCTTTTCAGAAACTCACATGGTTCCCTTTAACCCAAGATTCTTATTTATTTGGCTTTGGGTGGGCCCCTGGGAAGGAGACATTTTTAAAAGAACTCCAGCAGCTTCTGATACGTGGCTCAGGCTAACTCCTAGTCAAACAGTTTAAACACCTTTGTTGCTTTCTTCAGTGTTTCTTGTATTCTTCTTATTCTCTCTCTGTCTCTCTGCTTCTGCTTTGAGTCAGATCTTCCCTCTCTCCCAGTTCTGAATTGATACGGTCTATTTTAGGTCAGAAGAGTAGGAGAAAAGAAAGGGAGACATGGGAGAGGTCATTTGGATGACCATAAGTAAGGAGAGTGGCTGCACACAGAGCCAATATTTATTTCCTTTCGTTTTGTAGAAACTACTTAAATTGATGACCTTATCTTGAATTTCCTATGGAGTAATTTTGGAGCGCAACTTCAAGTAAATTTGAACTTAATAGCATTTTGTTATTTCTGTACCTTTAGTGTTGCCTTTTGGGGGTAAATGAGCTGCACCTGCAGGTTCCCCTCAAGTTCTTTTACCTCCCTTGGGTTTTGCCCCTGCCTCTCCCAGCTGTGGTCTACCAGATGTCCACCAATTGCAGCATTTCCATTTTGCACCTGGAATCGACAGTAATTTTCATGGCTCTCTAGTTTTCTGTGAGGGAATTCTTGGAAGAGTGGTTAGCAAGCAAGAGATGAAGGAATGTAAAAATTACATAATTTCCCAAGGGTGGAGGTCTTGTTGCATTGGATCTTTGACGACAGAGGATTTGTGTATCTAAAAGAAGAAATGTCTGTTGTGTGGAGGAGAGAAACATTTCAGACTCCAGGGAGAAACTTAAAAAAAAAAAAACCTGACTAACTTGAAGTTTAGAAAAATATCAGTAATTACAGAGAGTTGAGGTTTCCTTTGTACCTTTCCCCAGTCCTACTCCCTGCCTCCCTGGACTCAACCACTCCTGTGAATCGGGTGTGTCCGTGACTTACTTGTCATTTCACATCAAGTAAGTCGTCAGGTAACGTCCCATCAAGTAAGGCATTTCATGCCCTGCTCCATAGAGTGGTAGGACTTACGTCTAGCATTCTGTCCAATGTAGAGAGCTTTTTAGCTGGTGTCTGAGGGATCACTTCACATTTAGTACATTTTTACAGCTAGGCCAAAGAATGATCTTTAAGGTGAGGGATGGGTTCATCTCATCAATAAGTCTTATTTAGAGCTTGCCCACTTGATGCAAGACTTCTAGACTAGGGCTTCTCACACTTGACTGTGTACACACGTCACTGTGGATGGCATTACATTGCAGACTCCAATTCAGTTGATCTCAAGTGGGGCCTGAGCTTCTGCATGTCTAATCAGCTCCCAGCGGATGCCACTGGTCTGCAGACCACAGGTAGAGAAGCAAGATCCTGGCTAGTGGTTCTCAGCCCTCATTGCTCATGAGGATCACCTGGGTGCCTTTTGGACCTATCCTTAGTGATTCTGAATTAACTGGTCTACGGTGGGGCCCTGACATGATATACACGTGTGTGTGTGTCCATGTGTATTTTAACTCCCCAAGTGACACTAATGTGCAAATAGGGTTGAGAACCACCGTTAGAAGTTCTGCCCACCTTTGCTGTGACTCATAGGTAACGATCTTCATGGATAGACTTTTGTAGCAATCTGGGAAGCACCTTACATAGCCTTTATGAGGTAGATTCACTTGCTTTGTGGATACAGTCCATGAAGAAGAGATTCCTCTTGGATTGCTAGGTTCCTGAAGATAAGGTGGAGGTGGCTATCAGAGGAGGACATACCTAGGAAGAAAAAAAAAAGTGGCCTTTTCATTGAAATCCAGTTGTCACCTGATACCAAAATGATATTTGAAGTGATGAACAAATGCAAAGTTGGGGTCTCTTCATTTAGCGGATCTTTCTGTTTTGTCCATCCTTTCAGTAAGAGATTGGGGAAAAGTATGTTATAAACTTTGATGCTTTATGTTTTCTTCAGAGAAGTCTATAAATTTACTTCTTACTATTTCTATGTATATGTTTGTCTATAAATATATGTACTTGCAAAGTTCCTGCATAGCCAGAATTCTAGTATGTATTTATATTTTTCCTTTGCCAATTATTTAGAAAAATTTAGAGTATTTTCTATGCATTCACTTTTAGGTCCTAATTTGTCCTAAAAAATTCAGTGACGGCATTCTGATGAAGGGACTGTTATTCTCAGGAGCTTCCAATGCTAATGGCAGATTAATGATTCAGTTTGCTCATAACTCATAGGCCTTAGCCCACTTCAAATTTTGTTGTTTTATTATTATTACAAGGATGATCCTAGAAGCAAATAATATAGTTTTATGTACATTGAAATTATGTGATTACAATTTCTTGGAAACAATAAGCTTTAAAACCAGTGGGTTAAAGTTAAGTATAATTGTGCTGCTGAAACTTTGGAATCCTCTCCTCTACCTCCCCACCATTCAATCATAAAGTAGGCCTTTGATTTTATTTCCTTAACATTACCTTGTCTGCTTCATAGCTCCTGACTTCAGTCAGATTGTCATTACTTCTCATTCACCTTAATTTCCTCCCTGGACCTCACTCCCTTGAGTCTTGCCCCTTTCTCTCTCGTGGAGGTAAATCTATGGGTCTCCTTTGTCTGAGGATAAAGTTCAAATCTCCAGAGTGTCATGTAGAGCCTCTGACCTGGCCCTCCCCTTTCTCTGCCCTCATCCCCTGTCACTTCTCTGGATGGCAGTGTATGCATTCCTTAACTGAGTTTGAGGACTGGGGAGGAAGTATTGTAGGCTTGAAGAGAAAGGGAAAGGCATGAACGAGTGGTTTAGGAGAGGGGGACAGGAGATGGCATGAGGGCCATGAGGTGTGGTTGCTGACAGGGGATGATGGACATAGACTGAGACCAGTTAGCCTACAGCTGCAGGGTTCCAGATGCACAGGAAGTGGCACCTTGACTAAGCCATTCTACTTTTTGTCTCTGTATTTGTGCATGTCGGGTCCTCCATCTAAAATACTCCTCGTATCTTCATTACCCAGAACAACCTTTCTCCTCCTTTGAGAAACCCCAGTTAATAGTATTCTCCTTTTTCCAGATATTCTCCCTTCATTCCCGTGGTATGTGATCACCGTCCTCCATTTTGCCCCCACTGTTCCCTTGACCAGTCCCTGTTAATTGCACTTACTATGCCACCTGCTCATACCTGGGTCTACTGGGCTGTGAGCTCAGCAAGGGCAGGGACACAGTCTTCTGAGATTCCAATTCGTAACACAGTGCCTGGCACATAGTAGACACATATAATAAATGCTGGATGAATTCATATAAGCTTTCTCTGTGAAGTCCTACTGGATTGGAGGTCATTTTATTTTTTTAAGATATTTATTTATTTATTTTGAGAGAGAAGAAAGAGCAAGAGAGAGAGGAAGGGGCAGAAAGAGAGAGAGAGAGAGAGAGAGAGAGAGAGAGAGAGAGAATCTCAAGCAGGCTCTGTGCTGTCAGCACAGAGCCCGACATGAGGCTCGCCCTCAAAACCATGAGATTATGACCTGAGCCGAGATCAAGAACTGGATGCTTAACTGACAGAACCGCCCAGGCGCCCTTGGATTGGGGGTCATTTTAAAAATGAATTTCACTTAATAGTAAATGACATGAAAAATTTTATTGCCTTAATTTTTAATTGATCTGCCTGTACCAAATATCCAAGTTAATAAGATCTGTCCAAATATACACATGTATGTACACGTGTGTGTGTGTGTATATATGTATATATATATATATATACACACACACACACGAACTACATAAAAATGGAGGAAAGTTAGAGACCAAAGAGTATGAATAAATATTAAGTAAGAGTTCGTAGAGGCCTGTACAATACACGTGGCTTATCTGCCCCCTTGGCTAGCAGGGAACAGGTTGAACACATCTATATTTTCAAGTTGCGTTGAAGTTACGAGTAGAAAAATGTAGTTTTGAAAAGGTTTTCCCCAATCATGTAGAAACATGGAGATTTTAACTGCCAAAACAATTTCATAGCATTTGCAAATGAATAAAACCCAGAGAGAAATTAAGAGGTACCTTTTTTCTGAGGTAATGGTTTCACATTTTTCCTTATGAATGAGGGGACTTGAGTTCTGTTGTGACGTGCCATGAAGGGGCCGTGTTGTCGGATGATCTTTACCACCTCTCTAAGCTTCAGTTTCTCCGTGGATAAAATATGAGATTTGGTCTAAATTATTACCAAGGTCATTTTGAATCATCTGTGATTCTGGAAAGTTATGAAACATGGCCTGTAACCATGGTGAGGAAAGTTGATTGGTGATTCCAAAAATAGACTTATTTTCTCCTTCTGTACAACATTGATGCTCTCCCATTGAATAAGTCACTCTGTGTACATTGCCATAATAAACCGATTTCTTGATTTTTTTTCTTGATGCCAAGTGCTCAAAAGTGAATGAAAGATTATCTGAAGAAATACCAAACAAGCTCTTGTCTCTTGTTTTAAATATAGATCTGAATTATTATGCTCTTTTGCATTCCTGTTGCAGGTATTCATAAAGCAGAAGGTGGTGATTTGGTAAATTAGAAACTATTTCGCATCAGTTCCTGCTGCCTTTTGTGTTTGTGTGGGAACCTCATTCAAAATATGTCTTGCCTATTCTTCCCTTAAAATATGCACTTTCCTTCATTTTTGCATTTATACTTATAGATGTCCTCAAGGTCTTTGGGTAACAGTTATTTTTCTCTACTAACATGTAGATAATCTCATCAGATATCATTACATTTTCTTCCTGAAGCCCTTTAATATCTTGATATGTAGCATGATAAGCCTGTCCTCAGTGCAGTGATGTGTAGAGGGGCCCTCCTGGACTCACTCTGAGGTTGCAAGGTCTATGGCCATGTCATGCCCTTCAGGGACTGTCCCCAGGCTGGAGCACTCCACCTGAACTAAGATATCTTGACCTAGTTGGGCTAGACACAGTGCTGGTGGGCAGAATCTCCCTGTCTGTGAGCATCTGTGCTGGATCCAGCCCTTTGAAGCAGAGAATCAGCTCATTAAATGAACATTTTCAATGCCTAGAGAGATAACAGAAATTTAATTTTCACCATATTCTGTAATAATATATATCCAAAGAATCACATCACTGTCTAGCTCTGTGAGATTAGAGAAGTCATTTACCTTCTCTGAGCCTCAGTTTCCTCCTATAAAGTTTGGATTTGATTTCTAAAATGACTTTGGCTCCAAAATTCTTTTTTTTTCTTTATAGCTTTGTCATCATCTCTCTAGCCCTAAACTGACTGATGGCAATCTGTATTCTTAAACTCCAGTAAGTCTTAGTCCTTTTTGTGGTGCAGAACAGTTCATTTTTCCACCCACGGGCATTCGTAGAGATTTTTAAAGAGCATCTAGGATGATTTTAGTCCATTTATTTTTTTTCTATGGTTTGAGACCAGATGATGTCAACAACTCAGTTGTTTTACTTGTGTACTTAGATAATGGCATAAAAGTAAAGCATGCTTATTTTTGTGGAAATAACCAACTTTTTTTCCCCAGCAACATTGCTCTGAGAACTGAGTTGGTTAGTGAGAACTGAGCTGTTAGTGAGAACTAGGCTGATTAGATGGGGGAATATTAAGAGAGCAGTTATTTGATACTTACCCATATTCCTCCCCATAAATCAAGAAACTTTGTTCTAATTAGTGTTTTAAAATCATTGAAGCTAAAAACAGTCTGTGGAAGTGGGGTTTGAGAATATTTCAGGATAGAATAAGTTTATTTATTCAAGAAATATTCACTGAGTGCCTACCAGGGACTCTTTGGACTATCAGTGAACCAAACAGAGATCCTTGACCTAATGGAGTTTATTTTCTAGCAAAGGAAGACAGATAATAATCAATAAGCATAATAAGTATTTGTTACACAGTTTGTTATAAAGTGATAAGAGGTATGGAAAACAGAAAAAGTTGAGTAGGAAAAGGGGAATGAAAGGTGGGTGATGAGTGGAGAGCTGAGTTGCAGTGTAAATACCATGGTCAGGAAAGGAGGTGTGGAGTGCAGAATGGCCCTCAAAGACATCACTCCCTGATTCCTAGAATCTGTAGATGGGTTACATAGCAAAAAGGACTTTCAACCTTTAATTAAAGTTACAGACTTTGCAATATGGAGACCATCCTGGCTATGCGCATGACCCAAGCTACTCAGAGAGCCCTGGAGAGTAGAGTAATGGTTAGAATCAGAGAGATGTAGCTGATGTTGAAACATGAGAGAGACTGAACCCACAGTGCTGGAGGGTGGAGGCATGGAAAGCATGGGAAGGAAGGAGGGAGCCTCTAGGAGCAAAGAGCAACCTCCCCGTGATAGTCAGTGAGGACATGGGACCTCAGTACTACAGCTGTAAGAAACTGAATCTGGCCAACAACCTGGAAAAGCCTGGAAGCAGATTTATCCTCAGAGCCTTCATAAAGGAATGCAGCCCTGCTGACAACTTAAAATTTGGCCTTGTGAGACTCTGTGCAGCAGACTCAGCTGAGCCATGCTGTACCAGAACTTTTGACCTACAGAACTATGAGATAATAAATGAGTGTTGTTTTAAGGCACTGAATCTGTAGTAATTGCTCATGGCAGCAATAGAAAACTAATACAGGGACAAGGAAGTTAGCCAGGCTGGGAAAAGAATCTTCCAGGCAGAGGGAACAATGAGAGCCAAGTGCTAACGTGAGGTCCGCTTGGGGTGGTAGAGGCAGAACAAGTGGCCAGTGTGGCTGGAGTGAAGAGCACAAGGGAATGAGCAGTAGGAGATGAGGTCATGAAGGCAACTGGAGTGGAGAATGGAGACCACGAAGGGCTTTGGCTATAATTTCAAGTGAGCTAGAGAGTCATTGCAGCATTTTGATCAGAAAAGTGATCTGATGTGACTTAATTGTTGAAAGGATCATGCTGGCTGCTCTGACAATAGGCTGTAGGGGAGAAGCCAGGAGACCAGTTAGGAAGTGATAGTAGAAATCTTGGCACAAGGTGGTGGTGGCTTAGACCAGTGGTAGTGGAGATGATGAGAAGTGGTCAGATTCTAGACATATTTTGAAAATAGAATCTATTTCTTTGTGACTTATATGTGAGATAAGAGAGAGAGAAGAGTCAAAGATGATTCTATAATTTAGGTCCTGAATAACAGGAAAGATGAAATTGCTGTCAACTAAGAGGTGGAAAGCTGTGGGTGGAGGAGATCTAGGGTGGAGGGGAGAATTCAAGTTCAGTTTCAACACACCAAGGATAGCTTATCTTCTAGACATCCAGTTGAAGATGCATAGTTTGGTAGCAGAATAATGGCTTCCAAATATGTCCACACCCTAACCCCCAGAACCTGTGAATATGATATCAAGAGGGACCTTGCAAGTGTGATTAAGTTAAGGATCTTGAGACAGAGAGACTTTTCTGGATTATCCAGGTGGGCCCAACCTTAAAAGTGGAAAACCTTTTCTGTGGTGGTAGGAGGGAGATATGACTCTGGAAGAATGGTCAGAGAGATGCGGTGACTTTGAAGATGGAGGAAGTGGGGCACTGGTCAAGGCACATAGAGGTGGCCTCTAGAAGCTGGAAGTGGGAAAGAGATGAATTATCCCCTGGAGCCTCAGGAAAAGAACACAGCCTTGCCAGCATCTTGATTTCAGCCCAGTCAGACCCATACCTGACCGACAGAACTGTAAGATAGTAAATTTGTGTTGCCTTAAGTCACTCAGTGCATGGTACTTTGTTACAACAGCCATAGAAAATGAAGATACAGGGTAAGCAGTTGGATATGAGTCTGGAGGTGTTGAAAGCACAGGGATGGTCCTTAAAGCTGTGGGACTGGATGAGATCTCCAGTAGAATGAACAGAGACTGGGAAGAGGAGGACAAAGCTCTCAACAGTTGGCACGGAAAGAAGGGAATAGCAAAGCACACCGAGAACGATCAACCAAGGAGGAAAGGGCTGTGTCCTGGAAAGTCAGTGAAGAAAGTGTATCAAGGAGGAGGGAGTGGTTGCTTGTGACCAATGCTGCTACTGGGTTAGCTGAAGTGGAGAGTGGGGCAACGCTAATGAAGAGTTTTGCTGCAGAGGAGAGGAGGCAATAAGGATGGTCTGAGGGCTTGAGTCAGGTGCCTACTTCGATAGGAGAATGGTGAGTTCTTTATGGTGTTCATAGAGAAGGCAGAGAGTACAGAGTAGGTGAATGTGGTGGGAGTGTGGGGGGTTCTCTTCTGATGCTTCCATTTTCTCAGAGGAACAAGAAACAGTTGAGAATGAGGACGGGGAAGATGGTTTGGGTGATTTAACAGACTAGGGACATGTAGCAGGATTACCTGGCAGCATTAAAAGCCCATTAGAAGTTTATGGTCATGAATTCAAAGGAGTAAATACCACCACACACATTGGAGAAAAATGCCTCTTAATAGCTAGATACCTCCTCCCTCCAAAGGAAAAAGAAAAGCCAAATATTAAAGGAAAATTCCAAGTGGAATCATGTAAGGAAAGCCCAGTATTTCTTTATTTTCTTATCATTTCTATTGGCACCTAGATTCCTATAAGATAGCTGGCCTTCTAAGGGTTATTAATACGTCTAAGTTGTTGAATATAAGTCATATGTTGCTAAATCAAATTTAAACACTGTCCTAGCCTGGGTTCCTCTGAATGTCAGAATGTGGACAAGGGTTTAGGGACAATTTGTTTATTTGAGGAGTAATCCCAAAGAACAGGATTTGGGGACTGGGAAGACTTAACAAGGAGAGAAGAAAACCCAATTTAAGGTTCATTCAGTAACTTGGTCACCACTGTGGGCAGCTGGGGCATGATCTCACAGGGGACTGATGGTCCGAGAGTATGCTTTAGAATTGCCCGATGGAGAGACAGAGTGAGGGAGGGGTAATTCATTTTCATCCCTTGCTCCTGTCCCCTCCTGATCAGGTGTTGCCCAGGGGGTGTAAAGTCCATCACAGGACCATGCTTGTGTCAGAATGCTCAGCAGGTTCTTACAGATGAGATGAGAGGAACTTGGCAGCAGTATCCCCAGGTCCACCTGGAAGGAGCTAAGTTTCTACTCGTTGGGTGCATGGCTTCATCATTCATCTTCCTGTGTACTTTTTTCCATGTCGTGTGGCTCCTCTTGCCCAGTGAAGGTACTTGCTAGACGAGGAGCTGCTGGGGCTCTGGGAAGTCACTGGTGGACAAGACGCAGTCCCTGCCTTCACATCTCACAGTCTGTTGAGGAGCTTCCGGGTTCTTTTTATCCCACGCATGAAGTGGAGCCCCACTTGAATCCTTTTTAAACAGAAGAATCACTTGGTATGGTTGCTGTATTAGAAGGAGACGAGGGAGTTGATTGGCAGTGTTCTGGTTATCTAATGGTGAGAGGCATGCCACCCCAAAACTTAATGATTTAAAACAACAACAATCATCTGTTATCTCTCATGGTTTATTTGGGTCGGGAACTTAGACTGTGGTCGGCCGGGTGGCCTCTGTTCCGCTCAGCATCAGGAGGGAAGGCTCAAAGACTGGGGGCTGGGACCACCTTAAGGTGTGCTCACTTATATGGTGCCGGGTCTGGGACACCTGGGCTCTTCGAACATGCTCTTCACCCTGTGTGATGTCTCCATGTGGTCTCTCCAGCACAGAAGCATCATGGGAAACAGACTTGCTAATGGCCACTGAGGGCTCCCAAGGAGCATGTCCCAAAAGAGAAAGAATCAGAGAAAATCTGTATCACCTTTTATGACCCTTTTATGACCTAGTCTTGGAAGTCACAGAGGGTCACTTCTGCCTAGTCAGAGGCCTGCCCAGATTCAGGAGGAAGGATCATAGACTCACCTCTCTTTGGGGGAGCATCACACTATAAGTAGAGCCTATGGGATGGGACATGTATGTCAGTGCCACATCTTGGGAAAATAAGGTCTCATGGGCAGTATTATCATCACAATTGCTGACATTTATTGAGAGTTTACTGAGGTCCAAGCATTGAGCTCTACATGCTGGATGTATTCTATTATTTAACTCCTGGCAGGTGTGATTTGTAAAATAGCCCCCATTTTACAGTGAAACAGGGAGACCCCGTGAGGGTAAACGACTGATGTAAGTCCACAAAGAATTTCTAAATTTAGTGATAAAAAGGCGAATAGTTGTAAGGAGTGTGTGGGAACCTTGCTTCCAGAGGGGAAACGGAACCTCGGGCCCCTTGATTGACTCCTCCTTCAGCACCTCCTGGACAGCTTTCTGCCACCCCCATTCCCTCCTCACTTTTCCTCCCAGCATCAGCACATTTTCATTGTGTTCATTAAATTTCAGAGATGTTTTCCTACACCCTTTTTCCCACTATGCATGTAAATCATTTTAGTTATGTTTGAGTCTGTGGATTGATCTGAAAACATAAGTATTATGAAAAGGCACACAAACTGATTTAAAAAAAACTTTCTGGATCATAAACTATTGGTATGTTGAAAACTTTTGTATATAAAAAGGACACATTTTCTTAAACCAGTGAATCTCAAACATTTTTACATCCAGAAGGCACCCCTGAAAATTGTCTAGGTCAGTGATTTTCAAAGAAGAATCTCCATGCTGACAGGTTGGGAACTAGTGTAGTTTGGAAATACCCCACCCCCCCACCCCAACTTCCTCCCTCCTGCCTTGAGAATTGCCAGCCTACGGCACCCAGAAAGCCAGTGGCTCTGAAATACTATTCATTTTACCCTTCATTTTTTAAAGTTTATTTATTTTGAGAGACAGAGAGAGAAAGAGAAAGAGTGTATGAGTAGGGGAGGGACAGAGAGAGGGGGGGAAGAGAGAGGATCCCAAGTAGGCTCCTCGCTGTCAGAGAAGATCCTGACATGGGGCTTGAACTCATGAACCATGAGGTCATGACCTGAGCCTAAATCAAGAGTCAGTTGGCCAACCGAATAAGCCACCCATGCACCCTCCAATCCTATTCATTTTAAACCTCATTATTGAGCATCTCATAGACACTGTCACTCAATATGTATTTAATGAATGAATTCCATAAATGTAAAACCTCCCCCTCCCAAACTGTTGATGCTTTTGTCATTTCCTCCTGCATCTAGGCATCCGGTTCTTAGAAATTAGAAACATATTTGGTTTTAGGGCCTTGCCTAGGTGCCTAAAAGAGCTAATAAATAGTTATTTGGTATTTTGGCCTTACAGGGCTGATTTAAACACATACCTCCCGAGGAAGCAGAAATATTATTCTCCTTGTTTGGATTTGGATTCATATTGCCATTTAGAAAAGAGATCTTCAGCTTCTTCTCAAGACGATCCATTCATCTATTCAATAAATATTGATTATTAAGTGCCAGACACTGGTGTGGCCATGGAGAAGAGGGGTAGTCTACAGCAATGAATCCAGGTGACAAAATTTGTCTGCCCTCATGGAGCTCAGATTCTAATGTGTTGAGACAGCCAGTAAGTATATAACATATAATTTGTCAGATAGTCAGAAGTGCTATGGAGAAAAATCAATCCAGAGAAGGGAATAGGAGTGTCAGAGCTTGTCGCTGTAGCTAGTTATGTTTCCCTGGCTTCCCATCTTCCCCACGTAGAAGGTCTTATGGTGGCCCAAAAGGCCCTGCATGATCTGGCCATTATCCTCCCTGACTTCAGCGCCTTCTCAGTTCTCAGTCCCTCTGGCCCCCTTGCTGCTCCTTGGGCATCAGCATCCTTCCTGCTAGTGGCCCTTCCATGTCTCTGCTCATCACCACTCTTTCTTCAGATAACCATAAGACTAACTACTCATCTCTTTTTGGTCTTGGCTCATGCGTCACCTTCTCAGTAATGCCTTCCTTGTTTTAAGTTTTAGTCACCCTCCTTACCCACCCCTTGCACTCTGTACTGTCCAGGAGGTCACAGTCCAGCAGAGGAGGTGGCTGGATGCCACCAGTTGGGCACCACCATAGGCCAAACAGCATCACGGGCTTCCTCTCAAGAGGCAGATCTGCCTGTGGTCGGAGAGCCCTCTCTGACTTTCAGTGTTGTTGGAGAGTTCTCAGCAAAGGCCCCCCTAGGGGCAGTACCATGGGACTCTCCCTGGCCTCTTCAGTAGCAGTGATCCAACCCTGAGCTTAATTAGTGGGAATTCCCAGGATGGCACTTGCTTTTGTCATACCATGGCATAATACCTCTTATGCATTAGTTGTAGTCTCTTGAAATAGAGGGCCCTCTTTGAGATGGATTATTTCTACCCCATGGTTTTTGACTGGGTGTGTTTGGTATGTTTAGTCTGTTTCTCCTCCTTGGCGAGGCCGTTCTTGTTTTGCTTCTCTCTCTCTCATCACCCACTGTGACTGCCTCATCTGAGTCCTCAGCTTCCAGTTTCACTGACTATGCTGACCTTTTATATATTTCTTGTTTTTGTTCAGAAACCGAAACTGCATCTCATACATGACTGGCTTATATCTGCCTCATTCCCATTTTATTAAAAAAAAAAATAGCTCTTTCCCTCCTTGTCTCTGGCTTCCTGGTCTTACAGCATTAAAAAGAACATCCTTGCTTCCACAGGCCAAGTTCAAAAGTCTATGACTTTCGTGGCATAATAAACACAATTTAAAATGTGATTGTCATGGTTTGGGTTTCCCGGGAAACAGACTCTGAGGTGGAGCTTGGCATTCAGAATGTGTATTAGAGGGTAGGAAGGAAGGGGAAGAAGGAGAAGTTGGGCTGTGGTGCAGGCCCAGCGACAACCTTGGTCAGCCCCATGGGCATCTCTCTCTGGAGCTAGAATGGCTCTTCAGGGTTGTCTTGACTTGGCTGGGATGGTCAGGCCTTTACCCGCCAGTATCCCTCAGTCATTGCATGTTGGCCACCTTGGGAAAGTGTGTGACCTTGAGCAAAGAGGACCCCTGCAGCTGAGGTCATCCCTGTAGAGGCCAACAGCACCCCCGGCAAGTATGTTAAGAGGACCTCACTGAAGGGGAATCTGGGCAGTGCCTCTCAGCTCCTTCCACATTAACGGAGGTGCAGTGCAGCAATAGCTCCAGGATCTGGTGCAATGTTTTCGTTAAGAAGTAACCTCCACTGTTACTTTTAGTTTGTGATCGAAATTGGCTTTATTTCAACTGGAAGCATAGGATATTGGAGCCTGAAGAGGCCATAGAGATCCTCTATCCAGCCTTCTTGTTTAATGAATGGAGAAATGCAGTAATAAAGGAGAGGAAATCTCAGTTTGGTTTCCCCAGAAACATACCCTAAAGCAGGGTTTTGAAGAGGAAGTGGTTTATTGGAGAGGTTCTCCCCAGAAGTGGGCAAGTGGGACAGGGAAGAGAAGGAAGGCAACAAAGGTGCATTTGCGAAAGAGTGACTTCCGTGGGCGCCTAGAGCTCAGTCCCTTAGGGGAACTCGGGAGAACAGCGCACACGCTTTCAAGTTGCCCTCTGTAAAGGGCAAGGAAGCTGGGGTATTTGCTCAGCAGCTTGCCCCATCCATCCTTGACAGAGGATGGCACTAACTTCCCTGCATTCCCAGCTCACTCAGTGAGTGGGCCCAGCCTCTTCCTGGAGCCAGAGGAAAAGCCACAGGTGTTCCCAGAAAGCTGCCTGCCACATGTAGAGGTGAGCCTTCAGGACATAGGAGGGAGCGAGAGACAGAAAGAGCAGGGGACATAGTCCCTCTTTTTGAGAAACAGTCTAACTGGAGGGCCAAGCACACATGCATGTCGGGGAGAGCACAGAAGTTCCCAGGCATCTGCAGCAACGTGTGCGGATGATACTGTGTCCAAAGCTGTGGTGCGCATGCCAATGCTGGGAAGCTGCTACGAATCGCTGCCTCAGAAGGAAAGGTGTTCTTTGTTTTGTTTTGAAATTTATTTATTTATTTTGAGAGACAGAGAAAACAGGAGTACAGGAGGGGCAGAGAGAGAAGAGAGGGCAAGAATCCCAAGCAGGCTCCACACTGTCAGCACAGACCCCAGTGCAGGACTGGAAATCAGAAACCATGAGATCATGACCCCAGCCGAAGTCGGACACTTAACTGAATAAGCCACCCAGGCGCCTCTTGGTTTTTTGTTTGTTTGTGTGTTTGCTGTTTGTTTTTAAGCACGAGTCTCTGTCAAAATTTTGCACATGGATTGATGTGGACTGAGAGGCAGGGTAGAATACTGGTGACGAGTCAGGGGCCTTTGGAGTGGGCCATCTAGTTTTTCATCCTACTTCCATCACTCTTGGTCACTGGATGGTGGGCAAATTAAGCCTCAGTTTCCTCCTCTATAAAATGGGGACAGTAATAGAACCTAATTCATAGAGAGCATATTCATGAAATAATTGATGCAAACACACTGAACCAAGAGCCTACCATGTGGGAAGGAGTTTGATAATCGTTGGCAGTGGTTGTGATAATTGTTGACAGAGAAGAATGGTAAGGTAAGGTCAAGTGGGAAAGTTATTAGGGCATGAGATTCAAGAAGCGAGAAGAGACATGCCGTGAGGTACAGCCTCTGGGATGCTGGGGGAAGTGATGGGGGAAGGCTTTATAAGGTCGAGAAGGGCTGCCCACTCAGACTGAGTTCTCATGGGAGCCTAGGTCCCATCAAAATGAAAGTTTATGGGGAAACCCAGTATGTTAAATATATAAACACAGCTACTCATTTGAAGGTGGAGTGGGGAAGCAAGGTCCTGTCTTCTCCCCTCCTCCCTCAACCACCCACAGCCCCTGAGGGAATTCTGAGAAACCCCAAAGCTATGAGAACAAAAACAATTTCTACAGAAGGATTTTAAAAAGCTACTGTAACACCTCATTTGTTCTGTATTGAGTTAGCTTTCCAGAAAAACATTTTTTTAGAAACTCATCTTGGTTGAAATTTTGTTTAAGTGTGTTACTTTTTTGCCTTCTTAACAAGGCTGAGTGAAAACCTTTTAATCTGTTCTTGATGATTTTTGATTATAGTAATGAACATTTAGTTATGGTTCTGTGCTTTAATGTGGTGATTTCCAACCTCAGAGGTTCTGAAGAGTTAGGACTGTTTACTTTACTCTGCTTTTTAAATTGTTGCAAGAAGCACCATGGCTTCAGGGAGGGTCTTGGATTTGGGAGCCAGACTACCCGGGTTTCTCCCCCAGCCTTGCATCTTTTTAACATAGTGACCTTGGGCAAGTACTTAACATCTCTTTGCCTCAGTTTTTTCTTCTGTAAATTTGGAATAATAATCCTACTTACCCATATGTTTATTGTGAGACAAAGACAAGTTTTTGTATGTCCATTGTTAGAATAATGCCTGCATCTTAAAAAAATGCTATGTAAGTGCTGTTGTGATGATGATGATGGTGAAGATACCTGTTTTTAGAATTCTTCTGTTGTCTTCTTTGATGTAGCATAGTGGTTAAGCCTATGGGCTCTCAAGCTAAATCACCTGAACTTGACTCCCACCACCATTGTGATTTGGGGAAAGTTCACCAATTTTCTGTGATTCAGTTTATTCATCTGAAAAATGGGGTTAATAACACAAACCAGTTCACAGGATTGTCGTAAGGATTAAACTGGATAAAATTTGTAAAGCCTCTATTAGCACAGTGCCTGGCACGTGTGTCAGAGCCATCATTAGTATTAATTATTAAGGTTCTAAACGAAGGATACTGAGTATAACATGTAATGTATACGTGTAATGTAATATAGAGCCGGGAAGTTTTTACTATATTGACTCCTTAGAAGCCTTTAGAAAGTTCCTTCTTGTTACTCAATTGGTTTTCAGTTAGTAGAGGTTGTTAATCTTAAACAATAAACATTTGCAATGTGCCTCTTAATTTTGGAACAAAGAATGCATGGGCAAAGGGATTAACCATTGAAACTGCGTAACGTGGTGTTTATTATTAAACCCTGACTTAGAACGTTTCGATGTATTTATGTTGAAAGAGTTAGATATTTTTTGGCTAAAAGGTCGACATGATTGGGGCACCTGGATGGCTTAGTCAGTAGAGCATGAAACTCTTGATCTCCGAGTTGTGAGTTTGAGCCCCATGTTGGATGTAGAGATTACTTAAAACATAAAATCTTTAACATAAAGTAAAATGAAATAAAGGTAGATATGACTAGTATTCATACAAAGGGATACTGTCAAAGGAAGAAAAACAGAAAAGAAATGTGTTGGTAGAAGCAACACATGATAGGCAGCAGATTCTCTGATATAGAAGAATAGAGACTAACCATGTGCTAAAAAGCAGGGAAGTGGATAAGCTGATTTTGCAGCCTTGGTTGGGGGGCAGGGAGACTGTTCAGCCATCAGCCATCAGTGTGCCCCTTAGTACTCAGCATTTCGAGGTCTAAATTAAGGTCTGTAGAGCATGTCACTTTCAAGACTAACCCTTGCACGAGGGTGTTGTATACCCAAAGTTTTATTGCATATCCAGGTCGTAAGAAAAACTATCCAGTACTTAGGAATAAGGCACAAGGATGACGCATGCCCTTTCCATGTTAGACTGGAATATTGTCAGACATACCCAGTCAAGGATCACATCATTCTCTAGGGAAACATACCTTTATGTAACTTACTATTTGCTGTTGATTGAGACCCAGATTTTATGAAGTTAGATGTTAATTGTAGATAACTTGCAAATTATTTGTCTGATGGAGAAGATAATCCCCAAAGTTTAGAGTTTTATTGACCTATAGGACATTAACTAGTTTTATATCTAAACTATTTTTTAAAGCTTATTGTATTCTTTCATTGACTGTATATACTCCAGTCTTTCATATATTCACCGAACCAGATGTATCATCCTGCTGGTTTTCTCATTAATAGTTGAAATAAATATTTGACAAATGTTCAGTTTATATTTGTGTAAGTCACATTTTTAACTTCTTGAAACTATATGCCAACAAATAAACTACCTATTAATGGAAATTTTCTTTCTTACTGTTTTTTTTTTTTTTAATTTCCCTAACATTTTTGTTTCCTTTTCATTGTAATTTCAAAATTGGAGTATATTTTATATGTCTTTTATTTTTTTAATGAAGGCATCATGTGAAGAACAGAAGCAAGTGTAGGAGTTAAAAAAATTTAAACCTTCTTTTAGGGTAAGTTTAATTGCAAATCTAATATTTTCAGTAAGATCCACATTTTTGAAGTGTGTGTAAGCTGATGTAATGCTTTTATAGTTTTCATGTGACTGTACAACTAGTTGCTGCTTGTTGTAGTCGATTGAGTTTGTGGAGCATGACATCAAAAATTGTTAAGATGTTCAGGGCGCCTGGGTGGCTCAGTTGGTTAAGTGTCTGACTTCAGCTTGGGTCATGGTCTCACAGTCCGCGGGTTCGAGCCCCACGTGGGGCTCTGTGCTGACAGCTCAGAGCCTGGAGCCTGCTTTGGATTCTGTGTCTTCCCGCTCTCTGCTCCTCCCCTGAGCACGTGTGCTCTCTCTCTCAAAAATAAGTGAACACTAAAAAAAAAATTTTTTTTTAATTGTAAAAATGTTCCATTTTATGGAACTGGAACTACAAATGAAATAGTGTTAAATTTAGAGAAGGCATTTTTAAATAGTTACTCTCTTTTATAAAGAAATGTTTTAGAATTACCAATATAATGTTTCATTTACATACATTCCTGCCCACTCTTTACTCCTTATAAAATATTCTGACTAGTTTTGCAGTACAGAAGAGAGGTATTGTTAGGGACGTCTTAGACAGGGTGCCAGGATTGGATAATAAATTTAATGTGTGACCTTTAAGGTCACTTGGATTGTTTACGTTATGTGATCCTAAGTTTTTCATGAAAAATTTCTCATGTTAGTCTCTCCTCCTTTTGTTAGAAGTTTGCTTTCAACTGTCTTAGATACCCTTAACTAGTATTTACTTTACAGATATTTGTTTAATATTTAATTCTTTTGGAATATAAGCTCCCTGAGGAAAGGGTCATGTCTGTGTAATTTACCATTGTTCTCAGACACCTGTCACAGTACCTGATCTACAGTAGGCCTTCAGCAAAAATATTTCTATATTTCTATAATACACTCTATTATAAAATGATTTAGAATGCGATCATGACAATTCCTGCTGAATCCACATGCTGAATGTGGCTAGAGATGTAGTCTGGGGCTTTCCCCAGCGGTGAGAATCATGGAGACACAGCACACCCTTCAAGTTCTCTTCATGGTCCTCCGTCTCAAACCCCTCCATTCTCTGCAGCGTTGGTTGTCATGTTGTTTAATTAGCCTGTTTGGCAACTACCAACATTGGAAATAAATTGATATGAAATGGTAGAGCCATCTCTATCCAGACACACTTTTGGTTCTCAAAAATCTTGGGAGATGATTAGCATGAGAACCCCCAAAAAATACAAAGAGGGAGAGCTCAGAGAATAAAAGCAATTAGTTGTCATAGCAAAATTTCCCCCAGTCCCAATTGATGGTTGCTCTGTCCTTGTTTTCTCTCTTCCTCCTCAAATTCCTTCCCCTGTTAACTGCCTCAGTTTCTGGTTCTGAAAATGAGTGCTCTGGGTATTGATTTAGTGCTGTGTAGGCCACCAAGTTTGAGAAATGTAACAAACTGCCTTTATCTGGGCGCAGTGTTAAAAGTTTTCTAACTGTACAAGTTTTAACTTCTTTCTCACAAAACGCCAGCAGTGAAGACTTTTGTAAAATTCAGAATGTGTGTTCAGTGTATTTAAATTGAATATCTATATTATGTATATGTAATTGGATATATTATGTATTAAATTTGTAATCTTTCTAAAAACAGTTCTTTTTAAAATTTTTTTTCAACATTTATTTAGTATTAAGAGACACAAAGACAGAATATGAGCATGGGAGGGGCAGAGAGAGGAGGAGACACAGAATCCAAAGCAGGTTCCAGACTCTGAGCTGTCAGCACACAGCCTGACACGGGGCTCGAATTCACAAACCAGAGAGCATGACCTGAGCTTAACTGACGCTTAACCGACTGAGCCACCGAGGCATCCCAAAACTATTCTTTAAAATTTTGTGGGCAAACCAAATTATAACGAATACAGATTTAGTACCCTAGTCCTTCCAGTCCAGTGAGATTAGATCTGTAAATATAATCATTTTTTAAAAAATTTTTTTAATGTTTATTTATTTTTGAGACAGAGAGAGACAGAGCATGAACAGGGGAGGGGCAGAGAGAGAGGGAGACACAGAATCTGAAGCAGGCTCCAGGCTCTGAGCTGTCAGCACAGAGCCCGACGCAGGGCTCGAACTCACAGACCATGAGATCATGACCTAAGCTGAAGTCGAACGCTTAACCGACCGAGCCACCCAGGCACCCCTAAATATAATCATTTTTAAAACATCAAATGTATTTCTGTCCCTCATTAGAGTCACTAAGTTGGGCAGAATCTTTATTTCCTTCATTCTCTGTCATCCATTCTTGAGCACGGTTGCTCTCAAATAGTTTGAAAGGATATTATTGAATTAATTTTCTTTTTTCTGAGTTTCCAAATTATGTGGCGCACCTCTCTGCCACCCCTCCCCAATAGTATGTGAGTAAAAACGTACCTGTGGTCTCAGATACCAATATTACAAGTGACAGTATTGTATCCAAAGTTCATTTATGAACTAATTGCTATGAACCAAACTCAAAGTACTTTTTTTCCTCTAAAAATTTATTATAAATATTATAAGTGATGGGTTTCACAACTCCTATCTGATGTGTGGTCAGTCGTCCATCTAACCATCCCTCCATCCACCAAATGCCTGGCAAGTTCCCTACTATGTGCTAAGCAGCTTGCCCTGCATCAGACTGCATCTGAATAATTTACAGTTAATAGGAAAGGTACAGTATTAACATTTTGGCAGCCCTCATAACAAGCTTAACCAGAAGTTGGCTTTTTAATCTTTTAATCTATAAACTAGTTCCACAAATATTTACAGAAGAACTTTTATGTGGCAGACTTTGTGCTTGTCACTGGGAAAAAAAGAGCGAACAGGGTGATCCCTGCCTTCAAGTAGCGTAACAGCAGAACTCTTAAAGAAAAGCGAGTTTGGTTAAAGGCAAATAGAGAGGTAGGCACAGTTTTCTGAAGCCTTTTCTGGGTGTTGTCAAAGACTTTTTTATAGTGATGGCACCAATGGTTTATTGTGCTTCAGTCCCCTTCAAAACTGCACATCCAGGAAAGGGCGATGATTCTGTGAAAACCAGCACTGGATGTTGTAAATACAACTCTCAAGCTTGTCAGCTGTGATAGGTCTCATTTTTTTTAACCCCCCAAACCAAAGAGAACATTTCTGAGGCTTTTGAGGGTTAACAGAGAGTGAAGGGAGGAAGGAATTAGGCAGAGTATGTTTCCTCGGACAGAGGACATTCACTGGACAAATGGAGAATTGGGAGATAGCAATCAGACTAAACAAGAAGGCCTTGATACTGTCCTGTAAGGGATACCGACCTCTGATCTCATCTCCTACACCCTCCACCTCACTCTGTGATCGTGCCTCCGTGCCTTTGCACATGCTGTGCTGTCTGCGTGTTACACTCTTCCCCCAAGACACTCATATAGTTTAGTCCCTCACCTCATGTAGGTCTCTGCTCAGTGACCCTTGGCTGCAGTCCTCTGACCACCCTGTTGTAAACAGCACTCCCCTGCAGTCCCTCTCAGCTTTAGTTTTCTCTATAGCACTTAACTGCTATCTGACATCATTTATTTGTTTATTGTCTGTTTCCTTCTACTTAAATGCAAGCTCCGTGAGAACAGGCTCTTGGTCTGCCTCACCTTTCTATTTCCTGTGATGATAACAAGCCATGGCACATTGTAGAAGAATTATGTGGTGCATTTCCAGAAAGTGGGCTTTTAGCCCCAAAAGTGATTTTTCCTAAAAATCTTTTAAAGAGGGATTTTTTGCAGCCTGCCATTTCATTGTATTCAAGACTGCTCTGTGTGGGGAGAGGGTACGGTTAATTATGATATTCTGTATCCTTCTACCAGAAGGTTGTGGGTTGGGGGGCCATTTGTGATTGAATTGTTTTTTGGTCTTTCACTGTTTTTTTTTTTCTATTTCTAATTTTTTATTTTGACAAATTTGAAATCTACAGAAAATTTGCTACAGTCACTCAATGAATATCCATATACCTTTCACTTAGATTTATTATTTGTTAACATTTTGCCATATTGCTTTGTATCTCTACATGCATATATTATTACAGTTCTCACTGAATTACTCAATGTTTAACAGTAGGTTGCATATATGACCTTTGGCCTCTAAATGTTTCAGTTTGTATCACCTCAAAAGGAGATACAGTTACCATGTTTAGGAAGGTAACATTGATACAATAGTAATGTTACCTAATGTGCAGACCTGTCTCAATGATGTCTTTATAACAATATACATGTAACAACAGGAAGGAAGTCTTAATCCAGGAAACAATCCTAAAACTATAATCTGTAATCACAGATTACGTTTAGTTATGTAGTTTCTTTCATCTTTCTCAGTTTTCTTTGTTTTTCATGACACTGACATTTTTGAAAAGTACAGGCCATTTGTCTTATAAAATAAATACCTCTTAGTATGGGCTTATTTTATATTTCCTCATGATTAGAGTCAGGTTATGCATTTCTGGCAGAAGTATTATGCAGGTGATCTCCTATCTCAGATCTCAGGACTCATATCCTCCTAAGTGTATCACCTCAGCAGGTACATTGACGTCAGGTGGTCTCATTACTGACGACATTAAATTTAATCACTTGGTTTAGGAAATGTCCAACAGAATTCTCCACTGTCAGGATACTGTTCTCCCTTTGTAATTTAGAAGTAATCTGCAGAGAGATAACTGCAAAACTGTATATATATATATATATATATACATATATATACACACACGATATATACATATGATATATAGTGTATATATATATATACGAGATATAGATGTAGATATAGATATAGATATAGATATAGATATAGATAGATATAGATATAGATATATAGTATATATATATATCCTACTCCTCAAGAAACTTTCACCTAATGGTTTTAGGATCTGTGGAGATTCTTGCCTGAATCCATGACAACAGTGGTTGTTGCAAAATGGTGGTTCCTGACTCTTTCATTCCTTATATATTTATAAATCGTGAATTCTATTACACATTCCATTGTAAAGAAGAGCATCCACTTCACCCATTTGCTTATTTCCTTATTATAAACATGGATTCATGCTTATTATAAGCATTGATTTCCTTAAATTCAATGTGTGATAATTCATTACTGTCATTCATCTTGATGTTCGGATTGTCCTAGAAATGGCCTCACTGCATTGATCCCTCACATGTGGGGAGAGAAATACCTAATCACAGGAGTAAGAAATATTTTTAGTACATTCACAGTGCTTCTTAAATTTTAATTGCATACAAATCACCTGGGGCCCCAGATTCTGCATTCCTAGCAAGGTCCCTGGTCATGCTGATGATGATGGTCTGTGGACTGCAGTTGTAGGAGTCTGTAGGCTGATCTAGAAGACTTTAAATACATCCTGCTCTCCCCATAAAATTCACCTCATTATCATGGAAGAGACTGATCTTTTGAACAGTGTATGAGCTCTGGTAGGCATGGAGAGAGAGGAGGTACACCCCAGCTACTTGATTCCCAGAAATCATGATAATGTGAAACACTGTATTCCCACTCACATTTGCATTTCCCTAGAAATCCTGACCTTTCAGGAAGCTGTCTTCGGCTGGGATCCAACACCTGGGATCAGGGGACAATAGTGACAACCTTCATGGAGGATGTCTCTACCAGTGTTCTCCATTAGTCAGACCCAACTTTATTGATACCCAGGGAAGTTAGGCAGTTTGAACTCCCCTCCTCAAAAAATAAATATTTATCTATCTACTTATTTTGTTCCACAAGAGCTATGAGTTTTCTGTCATTGGAAGATTTCGATGGCTTTTGTTCAAATAATTTCCTTTTCCCCCTTTAAAGCCATGTTTAGATAGATTGTGGTTGGCACTCTGGCCCTTTGCAGTTTGCAACCACCCCATTCATAAACATTACAAATGTCCATGGAATTTTGTATTGCTTAGTCATATTGTCTAATCTGTTTACATTTTTTTTTTAAATCAGTAATCCTTTCTTCCCTTGGCATGATTTCATTTACCCATCTGTCATCTGACTTTTCTATTTCCCCTTATTTTCTTCTATTAAGAATGCATGGCATCTTCCTTAGAAGAAGAGAGCTTTACAGCTGAGGGAATCCCCCTGCGGAGGTTACAGAGGATGTGTCCGAAATCCGAGGCCATCTGGTGTTAGGGACTGAGTGTGTGTGCTGCTAATCACCGCTGGGGAGTGAGTGTGGAACCCATGGGCACATAGCAACTCATTTAACAGGATGCTGAGGATTACTAAAGTCAATGTTTTGTTTCTGACTGTATGTTTGTTTTAATCTCTACCATTTGTATCTTCTGCTGTCTCTGGCATTTAAATAGATAGCTGATAATAATAGTAGAGTTGAGTAAAACTTGGGCAGTTTCTGGCTTAGGAATGATTCACAGCTTCCTATGTCCCAATTAGTGCTATTAGTGCCCACTTCCTTTCAGGCCAGTCCCCACCTCCCCACTAAGGGATGCAGGACACTCTTACCTTTATTGCAAAGAATCTGTCTGCTCCCAGAGCCTCCTTCTCTAAAAGAAAGTGCTACAGCTCTTGCGATCTTGTTCTTGGTCACAGCACATACTAACATGTCCATTGAATTAGGTGGGGCTACAGGGGGTTTTATTCCCCCTCTCTGAGTAACATATGTTATAGAGGGTGTTTAATATGGCCCCACTATGAAAACATTACGTCTAAAAGCTAACCTGAAAATCTCGTGAGATACACCAACAAGTAAGCAACTTTAGTGTTTTCTTTGTTACAGGATGCAACCTGAAGATTTCTAGGATCAAACAGTATAATCGACTTAGCCTGGTAATAGATGGATTGCCCCACAGAGGGTCAGTGGTTGCTATAGAAGGTCAGGGCCAGAAGAACTGTGGTCTGTGCAGGCCACTTTCAGGGTATTCAGGGGCTTGGTCATGGCGGGTGCCAAGGCCCTGTGGAAAGCAGAGAGGCTGCGTCAGTGCCTCAAATGCTAGGCACCTGGTACCAATTAGACCGCACCTGCTTTCTGCTGTTGGGTCTCTCCCTTTCTCCTGTGAGCTACTTATTTTTTTTAAGTAATTTATTTATTTTGAGAGAGAAACAGAGCAAGTGGGGGAGGGGGACAGAGAGAGGGAGAGAGAGAAACCCAAACAGGCTCCACCCCATCAGTGTAGAGCCCAGTGCAGGGCTTGAACTCATAAACCATGAGGTCATGACCTGGGCTGAAATCAGGAGTCAAATGCTTAACTGACTGAGCCACCCAGTGCCCTTCTTGTGAGCTACTCTTAAAAAAACAAATCACTGAAAACCAGAAATGTTTCAGATTCTGACTCAGATCTCTGTGTATCTTTATAACCTCTGGAAACTGAATTCTGGTGATGGCAGTAAGTAGGAGAGAAGTTTCACCTCTTCTCTCCTTCAAATGTAGAGGAATATCTCATTCTAGCATTGAAAAATTCTCGGGTGAGCTGCTTCACACACATACAACACACACACACACACACACACACACAAAACCTCAGCAGGACAATGGCAGCATCCTTCACCATGTACAAAACAGTGTTTAACATGTAGGTACTGGGAAGTGCTTGTTAAATGATCCAAAGCAAAAAGGCCAATTGAGTGCCTTTTATTTCCATTTCCCATCTTATCAATTTTTTCAAAACATCATTTTAATTCCAACAAACTTGGATCCCTCATTATGTTTCTAATGCTGTATTTGAACATTGCTTGAATGTCTGTCCCTGGCTGTTTATGCGCACACATATGCATACACTGACTCTCTGTATCCAAACACAGAAATGCCTTAACTTAGTTGATGTGATTAGCTGGAGAAATTGGCTGTTAGGTTGAAGAATACCCTGGAAGTGAATATGTGCCTTTAATTTTACCCAAAAAGTCTTGAGATGATTTCTAGAGTGTTACTTTATGACCATGAGCTGCATGAATTTTACTTCCCATGTTGCTAGAGAGGTTATATAAATTCAGTCAACATTTACTGAGCATCTGCTAGGTTCACAGACCTGTGCTGGGCCCCGTCTGTCCATGCCTTCAGGTGTCCATCTTACCTGACAGACTACATAAACACAAAACATTAAAACTCACACTAAACTAGTTAAATATCAGGGGCACAGGTTTCAGGAAACAGAGATTCCAACGAGGTAGAAAGGTTGGAAGAAGGAACAGTTTGGAAAGCTGTGTAGTTGCCATTGGCCTTCATGGATGGTGAAAAGGAGCAGAAGGAGGGAGAGCATTCCGTTTAGTGGCACGTAGTGTAAGCAAAGGCTAGAGGTTGGCATTCACATTGTATTTGTGGGTCAGCGAGAGCTTGGTCCGGTTGTGGCGTAGAGGTTCTGTGTTGGAAAGAGCAGAGATAAGGTAGTAAAGCTTGTCTGGGTCCAGGTCCCAGGGGTATTATGCTGCCACAAAGCAGAGTAGTCCGGAACGTGGTTTTAGCAGCACCAGGACCTTCTCTGCTAGCTTCCGCCCTTGCCTCCATCAGTCCTCAGCTTTGTGATCCCGTTGCCCCACAAGCTCTGGGCCACTGCTTCTTCATCTGTAAAATGAGGGCAGTGATTTTGTTTATCACGCAGGGTTGCTGTTGGAAGTAGAAGAAGTGATAATCACACAAATTGCTTGGCACCGTTCTGGGTACTTGGTAAGGCTTATGACGTCATTAGTTCTTGGCAAGGGAGAGAAGTAGTGGCAGCTATGCCTTAGAGAGCTGACTTTGATAGAGGATAAAGCTTTGGTACAGGACTGAAACTTGGAGGCTTGGTAGAATTGCCTCCCGCCTGGACGGAGTTGAAGATGGAATTTTAGAGCTGTCCCCACCATTTCCAGCCTCCACAGGAAGGCACAGGAAAGGGTACAGGGTGATGTGCTGGGCAAAGCCTTTCTGCTTCCACTGCATCTCCATTTCACAGATTTTAGGAATGATTATGCTTGCTCATCCTTCAAAAATGACTTGGTGAGAGTAATTGGCAATGTCCCTGAACAACTAACCACAGAGAATTCCTAATGCTGGTCAGTGAGAGGAAGTGAATCGTTGAGCCAGAGGTAACTGGAAGTTTATTTGCTTGCTCTTTTTTTGGTTAATATTTTATAGTGTGTACCCAGAGGCTGCTGTGCTGACAGGGATAAGATAGAGAATTGAATCTGAATAAATCAAAATGGAAAATAACTCTGAATATCCCTGTAAGAATTGCAGCGCCTAACTTCCGTAACTCATGCATGCTAATTCTGCTTGTCGTATTTACACTTTGGGTGGACGAGAAAATGGAAGGCAGGCCTCTCTATAAAGACGGGAATTCTGTTTTGGACCTTTCCTTGAAGCTTTTCTTTCTTCTAACCGTCAGGTTTTTAGCCTGAAGTAAGTTTAATTCATCTAGTCAGAAGTTTGCGTTTTTACTCAGCTTGTCTTTGTACAGGTATGAATAAGTTGCACTTTGGCCCTACCGTCATGATGGCAAGTTGTATGAAAAAAATGTACAGCATGAGCATTATGCTTCATGAAGAAACAGAATCTTCAAAGGATAGCATTACAAAACATTTACATTTTTGCTTATCACAGTGAGTTTTACTTCCTAAGTGCTACTTGTCTATATTTTGATTCTGAATATTACAGATGGTCCCATCTATGGTCGGGAGTGCTCTTTTGTGCAATTTAAAAATGGTTTCAGGAGTCAGGGCGTATAAATGTTGGTAGTTCGGGTACAGCGCTCCAAGTGTAATGCCCAGTGTGTACTGACATGTACAGTTGTTGATTAGTCTTGACGATATTTGTGCCTTACAAAAGAAAAGAGATAATCAGTTAAAATGAGTGTGACTGTACGTTTGAAGAAGCACATCTCTCTAGTTCTTTGCTCGTGCAGTCTTTAATATATACTACGCATATGTGTATTCAAATACATATATACGTGTATGTTCACGTATATACGTATCAAGTAATCTCTGTAACTGCTTAGCTCTGTATAGCACAGAGTAGTTCTATGCCAGGTATTTTAAGTATTAACCTATATCAGATTCCTTTGAACTGATCCAAAAGAATGTCTAGAATTAAGTACAGTATAAATTGGTTTTAAAATAAGCATATTCTAGCTTATATGCTTGGAAAGTACGTTAATAGAAGTGGGTATTCACTGCCCCTCCGTTTCTGTTTAGTCCAGCCAACCCTGTCTGGGTCCCTTCCCTTCCTTGTCTTCTTCAGCCCCTGGTGTGATCATCCTGACCTTTCTCTTAGCTCCTTCCTTCTACCCACTGTGTCCACAATCCTTTACCCTTTGGGCCGGTCCGTTTATCCATTTGTGCTGCTTCTCTACCACCATGGCTGTCTGCAAATCTGTACCGCTAGAAGTGTGTTATCCAATTCAACTGGGTTCTCAGTGCTGCTGGGTTTTGTTTTTTTGTTTGTTTGTTTGTTTGTTTATTTTGGTTTGGTTTTGGTTTTTTGTGGGAAGCGTTGTTTGTTTGTTTGTATTCTTCTTCTATATGTGCCTGGACAAATTCTCTCCCATTTCCCATAGCCGTGATCGTAAACTCGATCAGTGTCCGTAAATTCTATGACCCAGAGGTAGTTGAGCCGCGGTCCCCCCTTCTGGCGGAAACCTCCCTGGAGGAGGCTTCCCCTATGGCGTGTTAGTTGTGGTGCCGCTACCCCAGTCTCTGCCTGTGTCGTCATATGGCCTCCTTCTCTGTGCATCTGTGTCTGCACACGGCGTTCTCCCTGGCTTTCTCCTGCTCTTCCAAGGGCACCAGTCCTATTGGGTTACAGGCCCAACTACTCTGGTATGACCTCCTTGGAACTTCATTATGCCTTCAAAGACTTTACTTCCTAATAAAGCCACGTACACAGGTACCCCGGTCAGGACTTCAACATGTCTTTTTGAGGCACACAGTTCAACCCATAACAGGCATTTAGAATAAATGTGTGTAATATTTAACATGTATCCTTAACATGTGTGTTAAGGGTTTGTGTTTAATGTGACATATAAAGATCACGAAGTCAGGAAACAAGGTACAGAAGTGTGAAGCATTCACACCGGTGTTGGGTATGGGCATTGTAGTATCATACAACTTTTAACTTTTAAAACTTTTTTTAACTTTTATTTTATTTATTTATTTTTTTATTTTTTTAAACGTTTATTTATTTTTGAGACAGAGAGAGACAGAGCATGAACGGGGGAGGGGCAGAGAGAGAGGGAAACACAGAATCGGAAGCAGGCTCCAGGCTCTGAGCCATCAGCCCAGAGCCCGACGCGGGGCTTGAACTCACGGACCGCGAGATCATGACCTGAGCTGAAGTCGGACGCTTAACCAACTGAGCCACCCAGGCGCCCCAACTTTTTTTAACTTTTAAAACGAATTCTATTTATTCAATTTTATCAATGACTAGTTTCTTGTTGGATACTTCTAACGTGAATTAACTTACATAACGTAAAGTCTTCATGCAAGCATTCATGCCTATGCCTATAAGTTCAGTTTCTAATTACAGAAATTCTTTCCTTTTCTAGCAGAAATGAGTACTCCACTTAAAACTTCAGACTTCACTGGTTAAAAAAAATGATTAAAAAATAAATTGTTCAGGAAATACTGTAAAGGAAATGGTGATCTACTAATTTATAATTATCAAGTTCCAATTAACCTCCTCGTCAGTATTTGTGATAAGCATTATCCTTCCAAAATTTTTAGGAAGTGAAGTACCACTGTAAGTTGTTCAAATCAAGAACAACAATTCTTGACAAAACTTACCTTTGAAAAATGTTAAGTGAACCCAATTTGACAATAAATTATATAAAAAGAGAGAGAGAGAGAGAGAGAGCGCGCACAAGTCGGGGAGGGGCAGAGAGAGAAGGAGACACAGAGTCCTAAGCAGGCTCCAGGCTCTGAGGTGTCAGCACAGAGCCTGACATGAGGCTTGAACCCACAAACCGTGAGATCATGACTTGAGCCTAGGAGCCCGATCTGATATCTCTGATAAGAGAGTTCTGTGTTCTATATTCATCTGCCTCTTTTCTGTGTGACCACCATTCAGCCTTATTTATGATGTTCTGCTTCTGCACAATCTGCTATTGTAGTGATGAAAAAAGAGGGACAGGTTGCCTTTAATAAAAAGAGTAATTTTCTTATTGGGGAAGAAAAAAAAAGCGTTAAGTGAATACATGTAATTACCTCTCTTCTGATTTTTCTGCAGTTTTCTTAATTTAGTAAATTAAAATGCCAGTATTCAAATGATCCAATAGCAAAGCCCCCTCTTGTAATTCAGCAGTATGGTAGTGAATGGACCTCAGTTGTGATGACTTATGGGAAAAGTACTTTAAACTCTTACCCTTTTTGCAGATTCTTCTTGATTTGCCTGTAACAGTCATCCAAAAAAGCTAGAAGGGGAGAATATCATCTTGACCTATCAATTGCATCATAGGAATAGAAGCATCCCTCCTTCTCCTTAGGCTGTCAGGCCAGATCTAGTTCCCACAGTATCCTCATTTTAAATGTGCCATCTCAGGCTGCCTGGGTGGCTCAGTTGGTTAAGCTACCGACTCTTTTTTTTTTTTTTAATTTTTTTTTTTCAACGTTTATTTATTTTTGGGACAGAGAGAGACAGAGCATGAACGGGGGAGGGACAGAGAGAGAGGGAGACACAGAATCGGAAACAGGCTCCAGGCTCTGAGCCATCAGCCCAGAGCCTGACGCGGGGCTCGAACTCACGGACCGTGAGATCGTGACCTGGCTGAAGTCGGACGCTTAACCGACTGCGCCACCCAGGCGCCCCGACCGACTCTTGATTTTGGTTCAGGTCATGCTGTCATGGTTCATGAGATCGAGCCCTGCCTGGGGCTCTGCACTGACAGCATGGAGCCTGCTTGGATTCTCTCTCTCCCTCTCTGCCCCTCCCTATGCACATGCACACTTTCTCCCTCTCTCTCAAAATAAATAAACATTTAAAATAATAGTAAATAAATGTGCCCTCTCTCGTTGGAGCTGCTGATCTTCAAAGGAGATGGAATGGTGAACTCTTCCCACCCGGTCCTTCATGGCCTCTTCTCAGACCAGGATCCAGGCTGCCAAAGCTGGCCACAGGGAGTCTGGCGGTGACATACACACACATTGCGGTGTGACTTGCCCAGGTCAGGCTAGCTTGCAGCACTGTCTCTAAGTATGTAAGCAGATAGCTTACCCCTTGAAGCCCTGTGTTTTCTCTTAAATCAGCACTCTAGAATCTCAGGTAAAATGGGAAAATATTTTTTTTTCAATTTTTTTTAACGTTTATTTATTTTTGAGACAGGGACAGAGCATGAACGGGGGAGAGGCAGAGAGAGAGGGAGACACAGAATCTGAAGCAGGCTCCAGGCTCTGAGCTATCAGCCCAGAGCCCGACGCGGGGCTGGAACTCATGGACCGCGAGATCGTGACCTGAGCTGAAGTCGGACGCCCAACCGACTGAGCCACCCAGGCGCCCCTTAAATATTTTTTATTTAAATGCCACTGGGACTATATGGTGTCTTGAAGTCAGAGGTGAGAGACTAAGTCTGCTCTTCAGCAAACAGGACAGAATGTGTTTATTTAATATTCTTTTTCTCTTTGTTGGTAGATTTTCTCCACTGTGACATAGGAGAAAGATCAGATTATGATAAACCTTTAAATTAAAAAACAATTTTTTTTTTTGTTTTTTGAGAGAGAGAGTGAGAGAGCACATGCACATGAGCGGGGGAGGCACAGAGAGAGAGAGAGAGAGAGAGAGACAGAGAGACAGAGAGACAGAGAGACAGAGAGACAGAATCTGAAGCAGGCTCCAGGCTCTGAGCTGTCAGCACAGAGCCCGACACGGGCTTGAACCCAGGAGCCATGAGATCATGACCTGAGCCAAAGTCGGATACTTAGCCGACTGAACCACGCAGGTGCCCCATGATTATGGTAAACCTTTACAAAGAATGAAAGATAGTTTCTAACTCTGTAAGCTGTTGATGGTGGTGGTGTTGGTGGTGATGAAGATGATGATACTACCACCATCTTTTGGTAGTTAAGCCACTGCATTCTACTCACTGCCTGGAAAATAGAAATCATAACATTAAAATGTTACACTAAAACAAGAGCTTATTGGAATTGTAAACATTATCAACCCTGGGACACAGAAGAATTTTAACTGCTAACCTCTATACATATTCACAGATATATGCTCTAGGTCAGGAATTGGCAAACAACAGTCCCAAAGGCCAAATCTGGCTTGCTGCCTGTTTTTTTTTTTTTTTTAAGTTTATTTATTTATTTTGAGGGACACAGAGACAGCGTGAATGGGGGAGGGGCAGAGACAGGGAGAGATTGAAAATCCTAAGCAGGCTCCACGCTGTCAGCGCAGAGCCTGATGTGGGGCTCGAACTCACAAACCTCGAGATCGTTACCTGAATCCAAACCAAGAGTCAGTCGCTTAACTGACAGAGCCACCCAGGTGCCCCTGCTGCTTGTTTCTTAAATAAAGTTTTATTAGAACATAGCTGCCGCCATTCATTTGCATATTGTTTTTGGCAGCTTTTACCCTATAGGCAGAGTGGAGTTACAACAGAAACCATGTAGTCCACAAAGCCTAAAATATCTACCGTCTTGTCCATTGCAGATAAAATTTGCCAACCTCTGCTCTAGGTAATGCTTCCAAATTGTACAACCATATAATTGAAGAACTTTAAGGGTCATTAGAGATTATGTAGCCCAAGTCTAGAGCAGTTTTATAGATGGGCAGATCAAGGCTCATGAAGTGATTTGCCAAGGGTCTTAACTATTTGCTGTGATTTACTTTTTCTTTTTAAAAAAACAAAGATTTTTTTCCCCTAACATTTTTTTTATTGTGGCAAAATATACATAACAAATTTTACCATTTTAACCATATTTAAGTGCACAGTTCAGTGGCATTAAATACATTCATATTGTTGTGCGACCATCTCCATCATCCATCTGCAGAACTTTTTCTTTAAAAAATTTTTTTAATGTTTATTTATTTTTGAGACAGAGAGAGACAGAGCATGAACGGGGGAGGGTCAGAGAGAGAGGGAGACACAGAATCCGAAGAAGGCTCCAGGCTCTGAGCTGTCAGCACAGAGCCCGACGCGGGGCTCGAACCCACGGACCGTGAGATCATGACCTGAGCTGAAGTCGGACGCTTAATCGACTGAGCCACCCAGGCGCCCCTGCAGAACTTTTTCACCATCCTAAACTGCAACTCTGTCCCTATTAACCTAACTCTCCCCTCCCCTTCCCCCTAGTCCCTGGCAACCACGACAGTACTTTCTGTCTCTATGAATTTGACTACTCTCGATACTTCATATGAGTAGAATCATATAATAGTTGTCCGTTTGTGACTGGGTCATCTATAACTTTTTTTAATTGAAGGAAATGTGCTTTACAGAAACAAGAAAATTCTATCCTTACCCCTTACTTGACTTGGCCCAGGGTAACCTGGCCAACCTTACTTCATGTCCCCAACTCTAAAATGGCACCTTTTAGGATCTATCTATGAAGACTTTAATACAATGTCATTCATGGTATTAGTTACAGTAAAAAAGAAAGATCTTAAACTTTACAGTGCAATAGTCACAAATATTAATTTTACGGTTCAAGTATTTGCTTCCAGAATTTTGGTATAGGAGAACAGAAATGCATACTTAGAAAGTAACTTTGTGGGCATTGGAATCAGCGCCAAAGATGAAGGGTGGTAATTCAGGTCTTAGGAACCACTGCTGGGTAGGATCAGAGCATGCTTCTCTGGTGACTGTTTCAGAGTTTGCCAGATTCAGTGTCTCCCTGTCCTAGACAGAGCTGCCTACACACAGGTCACATCTTGCCCTTTGTTCATCATCCTTTGTCTATTTACATAAAGTTACTCCAGATGAGGTAAACTATAATTGATTTTTAGTTTACTAACTGTCACATTTCAGTTCTGCCTCCCTAAGACTATATGCAGATCACTCAGTTGGAATTTTGAGTGTTCATAACACTCTTCAGACTTCTGTGCACATCCTATTTCTTGATTTCATCTTGAGTAATAGAAGCTGTGAGTTTCATATTTTACTCATTTGCCGCTTAGAGAGTAAGCTTGTTTTAAAATTCTTCCAGGGCAAGGAAGGGCAACTGGCAGGAAAGTTAGGTGACTGAAAAGCAAATAAATTGTACAAGGCATTTGTTCAAAGTATTTGTTTGTCATCAGGCCTTAAATTCTGTCTTCTGTTTTACTGTTGTTTTGTCTAAATAGCAAGGAAGCGTATAGATCTGAAATTCTTAAACTTAAGTCAGCATTCGTTTGCTTACTAAGTGCATTGCTTGAATTGTCTCCTATAATCCCCTTAAAAACTCCTAAAATGTGTGCTTTTATTATATCCATTTAAGTCATGGGAAAGCTGAGACACAGAATAGTTCTTTGCCCTATGACATATAGCCAGGAAGAGACTGTGCCAAAATTTGAACACTGGCACTCTTGAGTGCAAAGTCAGATTTCACTTATTTGCTTGTTCATTTGTCCATTCATTCATTCAACAAATCTTTAAGGAGAGCCTGTTATGTGTTAGACTTGATTCAAGGGCTACAGCAGTCATGATAAAAAGCCTTTCTCTCACGGAGCTTATGCTGTTAACCACTTTGCTGTGAACCATCTTGCATTCTCCTTCATCATCTAGTCTAAGATGCTTAGATGCTGGTGCTTTTTTCAGCTTCTCATCAAGAAGATATCAGGAAGTTTTGGTAACTGGTAGAAGCTTTTCCAGTCATTTCAACAGACAGAAATTAAGAAACCATTGAAGACAAATGTATCATTTCTTTCTTCTTGAACTATCACAAGTTATCATGGCTTCTGAGACTGTTTGTGGGGTTTATCACCCGGAAGGTAAAGAATTAAGAACATCTGTCTTATAGCTAATGTCCCCTTGCTTTAATTTAGGCCAATGTTCTCTTATCTTCCTGCACACCTGAACACAAAGTAATCGGCATCTTAGTCATTAATTCTGAATAGTTGAAGACATTGTGAACATACCAATTTGCCTTTGTTTTCAAGAGTGTTTTTGTTTTTGTTTTTGTTTTTGATCCAAGACAGAATTGTGTGAAGTACAAGAGAGAAGGTTGTTTTTGGCGGTTTGCTTTCCTCCTCTTGCAGTTAGGCTTTCCTTCCTCCTACTGGTTCCCCCACCTCCCAGCCAGCAAAGTGTTACAGTTAATATCCTGCTAAAGTGTTAAGTAATAACTAAAGCCTCCTGTCCTTCCCTGGCCTTTCTCCCTTCCTATGGCCTTTCTCCCTTCCTATGGCCTTTCTCCCTTCTACTAATCCTGGTGAGCTGGGAACCCATAGCTTAAGAGGTGGCTCATAAGAGCCTAACTGTGCCCCCCTCCCCCCGGATATTTTGCATTTTAGTGGAAAACCTTAAATTTCTGCTACCCCTTCATTTGAGGGGAGTGAATAAAGATTTAACACATACCTCTGAGATGTTCGACTATACCAAATTATTAAACATTTGGGGATTTAGTTTTCTTTGTATGTCACTAAATTGCTTAGTGTGAAATATTTAGGGTTTCCCGTCTTGTTTTTAAACATTGGGTGGGAGAAATACTGAGTTCAGAGGAAGGAATACTTTGTGGCCATTGCGTGCCTTACTTTATGCTGTGTCCTAGATCCGTTGCTTTGCCTGAAGTGTCTCATTCATCCTACAAACATTCTTTGGATATATCTCAGCATCAGGACCTCTGCTGGGTGGGACAAGATTACTAGGTACTGTTCAGTGCTGGTGGCCCACAAGATTACCACTTATACCTTTCATGTTTATAGTCCTTTATGGTTTATAATTTAAAAAACATTTCCCACTTACCATCTTATTTAATCTTCTATATGCTCATTATAATAACACAGAAGTATATGAAGAAAATCTTCCCTGTAGACCAGTGATTAAGATGATAATATTAATCTTAGTTTTTATAGGAGGAAAATGAAGCCAAGGGAAGTTAAGTGACTTGCCCTGACTGAAAATCAAGGTCTCTTATTAGGTCTAGTGTCCCTTCCTCCCAACCACAGCTACCTGTAAAATAAGGACTTTTTCAAATCATGTGCCTAGTCTCCTCTGGTATTTGAGTGTTTATATCACTAAATTTTCATATTGCATTTGCCCCATTTGAATTTCATATCTTTTTTTGGTAGGGCTTTTTTTCTAACTTTTCTATAATCATTCCTAACTTAGAATCATCTACATTCAGATTTTATGGAATATTCTTAGTTTCTGCATGTCAGTCACTTGTCCATTTATAATCCTCAGGGATTTAATCTGACCTCCCAAAATAACAGTTGTGGTTTTGTCATGATGTTTTAAAATATCCATAGCCCTGATGATTGGAGTAAATGCAGCTTTTCCTTATAGTCTGTACCTATTTTAGCTACATCTCTGTTCTTCCAGTATAAATGGAACTTGCTCTAGCCAACTGTTGAAATCGCAGTAAAGAAAATACAGCTAGTTTTTTCTGCCTCTCAAAAGAGGAAAAAAACAAGTTGTGTCGGTCTGTCTCTTTAGCATAGTGTATTTAAGGCACTTTAAAATATTTAGCTAGTTGCACTGTGTTTCACAGACTAATCTTGTCCCTATACCTAATGCTATTTATTTGTACTCACTTTTAGCATACTGACTTAATTTCCCTTTTTTCCCCTGGCTTTCTCATTTATTTTTCATATCCATAGCTTTTGGTATTTTGCCTTGCTGTATTTATTGCTGGTAGAGTCATAAGCATGTAGGACTAGTTTCTTGACCTCCAATAGCAGTGCCTCTTTCAGCTGGAGTTTTTGTCATTTAACACCTTATTAGTAAATTTGGTGTATTGCTCCCTACTTGTTTCTTGTGGATAAGTCTCTGTTGCCTGTTGTGATTCATTTAGTAGTCCTAGATGGCAGGGATTATGCCTAACATATCTTTGGAAAGGTCCCTCCAGGAAGAAACCAGAGAAAGAGTACACAGAATAGGTCTTAAAGTGCCTACAAATATTCAGCTTTCAGTCAGTGTTTATTTGAATGCTTACCATTTGCCATCCATAGTGCTAGTGAAGCACAGTCGAACAATGGATCCAGAAGGGGGCTCAGCCACGTCAACCAGGTAACCCAAGACAGTGTGCTATGAGACTTGAGAGAATAAGCTGAGTTGTCATGTAGGTACGCGGTGTATGTATATCATGGAAGTTCTTCAGCACCTTCAGGGTGTCTTGGAAAGTGGCCTTTGAGATTTCCCGATAAACCTCAAAGTGGCCTTTGAGATTTCCCGATAAAGGATAAACAAGGGCTGACCAGATTTAGCAAGAGTGGGGAGGGGTGAGGGAACTGGGACAGGATGCTCATTTGAAAGAAAGGAGATCCACCTCTGTAGTTCAAAGGTAAAAATGTTCATTAGGGCTACAGCCTAGACTTCAAGGGAGAGGCTGTAGAAGGAATGGGAATCTGGGATGGGTTTATTAAGTGTTTGGGTGGTTAGCCTAAGAACAGAATTGTGTTTTTTCTTTGTTTTTTTTAACTGGGGAGCAACACGATCCAATTTGTAGTTAGAGAGTCTTCTGGTTATGCTGTGGAGAAGGGTTTGACAGACGAGAGCCATAGCTTTCTAAGAGTTCATTGAAGTGATGGAAGGTAGACATGGTAGTAATCTCAACCAGGGTAAGTGGAAGGATTCAAAGGCATTTACTAGAGAGAGTCCTTGACAATTATTGATCATAAGGGAGGGCTGCATTAACAGGAAAAGAGACGTGGTTGAGGGGGATTGGAAGTCCTTCAGTTCTGTTCCCCTCTCATTCCACTGTCACTGATTTTAGGTAATCATAGATTTTGAGCTGTAATATCCATGGTTATAAAATAAATACATTTTATTTTATATGTCCCATTTATTTTATTTTTATTTATTATTTTTATTTATTATTTATTTTATTTTAAATGCCCCAAGGGGACATTCAATTTGAATATTTCCTAAAATCTCTGTAGGAAGACTTTTAGATTACAGAGGATAGTTTTATGTTAGAGATATTCTGTATAAAACGATTAAATAGCATACTTAGGTAGATAAAATAATTTACAATAATGAAAAAGCCATCTTATTTAATATCCCAGGGGAAATGTAAATAAAGTTCTAACCCGATTTTTAAACATTATGCTATTAAACGTCAGATCATTGATAATATATTTATTAGCCAAGGACAGAATGTGAACTTTTCAGTATAGAATTACTTATCCATTACCGGGCCTTGACTGAAATAAAAATCTAGACATAAAATATAAAGTAATGAAAACATTTGTCAGATATACAGGTACCTCCAAATAGTTCCAAGAGTTATCAGGAGCCATCTGTGGTTCCCCGGAAGAGTCTGGATCAATGATGAAATGAAGCAAGTCATTGCTTTGGGATGATGCTTCTTTGATAGGAGATCACCAGTGGCAGTTCCTCCTGCATGCCATATCGGCAGTAATTCCCCTCTCTCCCTTCATCCATTCTTCTCTCCCTTTGTTCCTTATTTTCTTGTAAGCTCATTTGTTTCTTACCAAACCTCCCCTAAAATCCTGGACTTAGGAAATTCCCTTTGAGAGATGTAAATGATATGGAACCGGTACCTTTGTTTAGGTGTTGGCTTTACCAAAAGCAGGTCTGTGATTACGAACTTGCCACTTCCCAGGATCTTGGTTTCTACGTTTGTAAAATGAGAAAGCTGAAGTAGATTAGTGATAAGGGGACTCTCAGCGATGATTCTTTTATCTGCCTTTTCCCCCCCAGTCCTGTATATCCAATTGCTTCCAGGCCTTTGTTTATTTGAGGGTCTCACTGGTACTTGAGATTTGTTATCAGAGCACCTGCTCACATGGAAGCTTCTGTGGTTTGTTCCAACCCCATGTCAGAACCAAAGAACTAAGAGGTAAGTTACTGGCAAGTATTCCCAGGGAAGAAAAGGAAACAGCCACCGAAAGTCCTATGTTTAGATGCTCAGAACCTACACGTAGGTCAGGAAACTTGTCTCTTTGTAACATTCTCTCTTACCATTTCTTTTGATACTAATTTTTTTAACCAGACAAATGTTTGAGGTTTTTTTCTTATTTTTTTCATATGTGCATTTTTTTTTCTTGGACTGGGAAAGGTGGGTGGTTGCTGAAGAAGGGAAAGGAGGCACCACCAAGCATTTTACTACATCGTGTGCTACCTCTGGGTACACAAGGCACAGATTTCCTTACCAAGGTTGTAATTCTTTGTTACCCCCAAGCCCACCATTTGTAGTTCTGATTGTGGCAATGCCACCTCTACATCCGTGTTCAAATACTGCTCTAGCATGTTCATCATCCCTCTTCCATTGCTAATAGAAGCCTTTCTAATATCCATCCTCAAGCTCATTTCCTCAGGGAATGCTGATTAACCCCACTTACTATTGACCACCAGTCACATTTAAGCCCCCCTGGACCTTCAGTAAGTGGTATGTGTGTGTGTGTATGTGTGTATGTGTGTATGTGTGTGTGTGTGTATATACACACACACACATACACACATACACACACACATACACATGTGTATACACACACATATATGTACACATATATGTGTACATATACATGTGCATGCATATACAAGTGCATATACATATATGTATACATATACATATATGTGTGTGTGTGTATATACATTTTCCATTACATGTTTTACATGCACTTGAAATAGGGCGACTTTTCACATATTCATCTGTTTTGTCTCTAAGATGAAAGATTTGAAAGTAATCCTTCCGCTCTAAAGTCATTTGACCAATGTGCCCATTGTGATTGCTGTGACTTATTGAAGTTGATCCTAGCATGGAAATTGGCATATATATTTTAGGTTCTTGTAAGGATGATAAAAATGTCATTGAAAGCTGTTTGAGAAAATGTATTGCTCCTGCTGTAATATTAACAGTGGTATTTTTTAAATGTTATGTCCACTCTACATAAGTTTTATGATAAATTGGATATTTTTAAAAGCTGTCTTTGTCTACTTGTTTGGTGTATTCACATTTGAAATAGATCTTTGAACACCTGTATGGTTGCTGGACCGGTGGTTGTTGGGTTTGTTGGCCACTAGAACCATTTCCACAGTCTGTCCCTCTGGTGATAAGGAAGGTTAGTCCTGTCAACAGGAGATCAAACAAATAACTTTGCATTAATCGCCCCTCCCCAACTGTCAGTTCCCTAGCCCCCACTGCTCTCACTTCTGCAGAAGCAAAGATGATGTAATTGCAACACCTTTCCCTCTTATGCACAAATTGAAGCCACCTTTTGCTGATTACCTTTGGGATGTTCGCTTTGACTTTTGTTTTACTGGTGGAGACCACACGGATTTGCCTGCCACCGTAGGATTACTGGGTTGCAGTCTTCTAAGAAGCAAAGAACCAGGTCTAATTTAATGTTTAGCAAACGAGTGGTTGTAGAAGAAATTTGTTAAATTTTTGGAATGCAGTAGAATAGGATTGAATGACTTTAAGGAATCCTTTAATGCATGGTTTTGAATACATTTTTGCAGTAAGTGGTCTCTTGCAGGTCTCAAAGCCACTACGAAGAGAACTGGGGTTTTTGTTTGTTTTGAACCTTGAAAATAGTAGTAACTCTTTACCTTTCTGCTAATACCCCCGCCCCCACCGCGCTCCTTGCTCACTTGTCCACGATCCCCACCCCAGAGTAGTAAGTTCGTTAGTGATTTTTACATAAGGTGTAAATCAAGGAATGTCTTCATCCCCGCTGCTGCGCAGGTGGGACTGGCTTGGGGAAGACGCAGTTGAGTAGACAGTTTCACAGGGTGACTCATTATCAGCACTGACCGTTGCTTTTAAACGCACCAGGGAAAATGTACCAGACATTGTTATGATGAAAACAACCGGGAGGGGTGGCGAGAAGAAGAACCGAGATGAAATTTGGCCAAGGCTGCGAGTCGCGCTGAAGCCAAGGAGGCCAGGGCGGGCGGCAGGCCGCAGCACCTGCGAGGAGCGCGGGCAGGCGGGCGTGGCCTGCGGGCGTGGCGCCGGGGGCGTGGCCGGGGGCGTGGCCGGCCGGCGGCGCCGGCGGTTGGAAGGGGGTGGAGTTGCCCTTGGAGGCGGCACCGGCTCTGGGCCCCGAGGCCCGCCGCGCCCTATCGGGCCCGAGCCGAGTGGCCCCGCGGAGCCGGCGCGCTCCCGCCTGCAGGGGGAGGGCGGACGGGGCGCGGGGACCGGCCAGGCCGCGGCGGGCGCTGTTTCTCTTTCACTTTCCTTCCCTCTGAGGCCGGCGCGCTGGCGGGCGAGGAGCGGCGGCGGCGGCGGCGGCCGCGGGGTAGGTACCGGGCGGGCTTGAGAGCGGCCGAGGGGCCCCGGCCGCCCCCGCGCTCCCTGCCCAAGTTTGCGCCCGGGGCGGGAGCGGCACCTCCAGGCACCTGCCGCGGCCGGCCTCGCCTGGAGCCGGGAGTCTCTCGCAGCCGGGGTTGGGGTGTCCGGCCAGGGTCTGGGGGCTTCGGGGCCGCGTCCTGGCCTCGGGCGCGGAGAGGGCGGCGAGCTGCCGGCGCTCGGCCCCGGGAGAGGCGGCGCGTCTTCCCCGGCGCAGCCCCGGCCCGGCCCGAGCGGCGCGTCCTCCGGGCCCGGGCCCGCGCACCTGCCAGGCGGGCGGGGCGGACTTGTGCTTGGACCGCCCCGGGCCGTGCTGCCGGGTCCCGCCGGAGGACGCGGAAAAGTTCCCTTCCTCCCCGTCACTGCAAATACTTGCTTCCTTTAACCGTCGTGGTGACAGGACTCTGTGGCTCGGGTGGTGTGAGATCGGGACCGTGCATTTCCTCTTTCAGAAGACTTTCTCTTAACTTTGGAGCTTCCTGGCAAACCTGTGGACAAGGCAAGGCCCTTAGTCCCAATGTGTACAGGAGAAGCCGAAACCCAGGCACGGATATTAAATGCCTTGCGGAAGGTCATAAAGGGCCGCAGACCAGACCCCCCCCCCCCCCCCCCCGCCCCGGCCGGCTGTTATTTATGCTCCCTTTGTGTTACACCCTCGACACAGTTCTCCTGAGCGGTTAGGATGACACCCCCAGAACCTGTACCGTGCACATTCTTAATGGCGATGTGTCAATGGAATGATGCCTTTTACCTCTCCCATTGCTTTATACTCACCTGTGAGTTAACCGCTAAGATAGGAGAAAAGTTCCTGTTTATAGGATTAACCTAGGAAATCAGTACCTTCCTTCATGCTGTTTTCTCCTAGAACACATTTGTTTGTAAGAAACCTTTAAAACTTTTTTTTCCAGCAACTCCACGGACCAGCCAACTGTGCTAAACATTTCTGGAAAAAAAGTTAATGACGTTCAGTTCTTATTGTGTGCTAGCTTTATGTATATGGTCTTATTTAATCCTTACCACTCTAGGGCGCGCGCACTCTTTTCATTAATAGTTTAAAAACTGAGATTTAGAGAGGATAAATAACATTGCCCAAGTTATACATTTACTAAATGTGACCAGTTTCTATCAAAGAATTTGCAGTCTAATAGAGGAGATAAAGAATGAATGGAACTATAAATTAAATTAAAAGAAAGATGTAATAGGAGAGTAGTAAGGGTTAAACCCGAGAAGAGAGTACACTGAGCATAACTTTGGAGAAGGGTTTCCAAGGATACAGGTAGGATTTAGAGGAGAGGAAGGGCTTGTTGGACAGTGGGTATATAGAGCCTGCAAAATGGACCATGAGAGATCCTTTCACTTTGCCTGAAGAAAAGTGTTGAAGGGTATGCTAAGGTCAGCCTGTGAAGGTCTTGTATGGAAAGCTAAGGAATTTAAATGTCTGTTTGTAAAGAGGGAACACTGACAATCTTTGAAAAGAGGACCCGAATGTGATAGAATAAAATAAATCTGGTAGAATGTAAGATGGACTGCAGGTGGAGAGGTACTATTCAAATAGGGTGGCTATGGATGGAACGGAAAAGGACATCAACTTGATTTCACTGACTGGATGCAGGGTACAAAATGGAAATAGGAAGCATTTTGATAGGATAATGATTTCAATTTTGAATCTTGTAACTCGTATTGGAAAGGACTCCTAATAGAGAAGTCAAGCAGGTAGTTAAACTGCATTACTGAAGAGGTAAAGATATCAAAACTGGAGTTAACCGCTTTGGGTGTCACGTGTAGAATTGAGAGTTAAGGCTCCAGATTGGATGAATTTGTCATTTTCCTGAATGACACCATAGCAGGTTTACAAATTAATGTGACAGTGAATGAAGTGTTCTGTTCACCCATACACCCAATTTGGAGCATATAACACTTGCTGCTAATATGTTATCAATACCGTATGAGGAATTTGACACTCTTTTTCTCTTATCTTTTTAAAATTACTGTGGAAACAGAGATGGGAAAGCAGAACCACCAAAAGGAGTGATGACCAGCGATCTCATGATAAATCTGGATGTTAGTTCTCATGCCTCAGGACATCCAGTTGGGAACTCCACGCCGGCTCCTGGGATCAGACTTCATCCGCTTACTACCCCTCTTTGCCTGAACTACTAAAGCCAGTCCTAGCTAACCACGAATGGCTACCCAAAGGAAACACTTGGTGAAAGATTTCAATCCTTATATCACCTGCTACATCTGTAAAGGGTACCTGATCAAGCCAACCACAGTGACAGAATGCCTCCATACCTGTGAGTATTCTTTTTTGTCATTTATGCCTCAGAAGTTATGGGCTACACTTGTTCTTTTAAAACCACCACATTTTGGGGCGCCTGGGTGGCGCAGTCGGTTAAGCGTCCGACTTCAGCCAGGTCACGATCTCACGGTCCGTGAGTTCGAGCCCCGCGTCAGGCTCTGGGCTGATGGCTCGGAGCCTGGAGCCTGTTTCCGATTCTGTGTCTCCCTCTCTCTCTGCCCCTCCCCCGTTCATGCTATGTCTCTCTCTGTCCCAAAAATAAATTAAAAAACGTTGAAAAAAAAAATTTAAAAAAAAAAAAAAAAAAAAAAAAAAAAACCACCACATTTTGTTTTTATCTAGATTTTAGCTTTCAAAACAATGAGTATTCCAAGAATTAACTCTGAATCTATTTTCAGGATTGAATTTGTCATTAAGATAGCAGGGGCATGAAATTTTTCTTGTATTATTATGTAATAGTTGACTTTTGTTTAATTTTCATGTTCTAAAAACCATGAACATATTATTGGATATAGTTTTTTGAAAAGCGAACCATTTTAGCTTTTTGATTTAAAAAAATTATATTGCAGGAATTAATCTCACAGGTTTTGTTTGGGTATACTTGCTTTAATTCATTGGCTTTTTAAGACCTTATTGTATGGTTGACTTACAAAAAGCTGTACATATTCAGTGTATGCAACTTGATGAGTTTAGAGATAAGTGTATGCCCATGAAATCATTACCATAGGTCATAAGCCTATCTATTTCCTCTAAAAGTTTCCTCCCATGCTCTTGTTATTATTTTTTTGTGATATGACCACTGAATATAAAACCTATCCTCAGCAAATTTTAAGCGTACAACACAGTAATATTAACGATAGGCTGTATGCCGTGCAGATCTCTAGGACTTCTTCGTCTTGTTGAACTGAAATTTTCTACCCTTTGACCAAAAAACCAGCAGCCTATGCATCACTTGGGAACTTATGAGAAATGCACATTAACAAGCCCCACTCCAGAATTACTGAATCAAAAGGTCTGGGAGTAGACCCAGCAATCTGTGTTCAATAAGCCCTCTAGGTGATTTGGAAGCATGATCAAGTTTGAAAACCTCTGTTCTAATATGGTCATGTCTATGGAACTCCTGTCAAGTTTCTTTCTCACCTGGCCTATCAGTAGAAGTTTCATTGTTCTAGCCACTTATGCCAGGATTCCACATACTTTCTGTGTTTCTGCCCATATGAAACTGTTTTCCTGTTTCAGTGAAAGTAATTCTAGTAAGTTCTAGTTTAATGCCTATTGTGTGCACCAAATAGATATTTTATTTTATATTATATATATATATATATACATACATACATACATATATATATATTTTTTTATATATATTTTATATACTTGATTTCATTTTAGCTTTGCTTGAAACAGTCTGGAGTGGATATTGGGAAAGAGAGAGTATAGAGATTATCTTCATTTTGTGGGTGTGGAAACCTTGAGTTAAGTAACTTGCCCAGTGTCACAGCTAATGAGTGGTGAACCTTATTCAACTCCAAAGCTCATGCTCTAAGATCCTCCCTTTCACCTGTTCTCCTGCTACTGAACTGACATAATACTACACCAGGAGTTTTAGATAGGTACAAAATAGAGAATCACCTGGAAATGGTTAAAATGGCAAATTTTATGTAATATATAGTGTACCACAATAAAAGCAAAATAGAATCATTCTAAGAAGCTGTTTAAAATACATACACTCAGGGGCGCCTGGGTGGCTCAGTCGGTTGGGTGTCTGACTTCAGCCCACGTAACGATCTCGCGGTGAGTTCGAGCCCCGCGTCGGGCTCTGTGCTGACAGCTCGGAGCCTGGTGCCTGCTTCTGATTCTGTGTCTCCCTCTCTTTCTGCCCCTCCCCTACTCATGCTCTGTCTCCCTCTGTCTCAGAAATAAATAAACATTAAAAAAAATTAAAAATAAAATACATATGCTCAGATTTCCACCTAGAGCGATTTGGTGAATCAGTTGTGGTGAGGTCTGTGTATGTGTATTTTGGAAAACCTCTCCAAGTGATGGAGATATGTATTACCTTTGGGTATTACTGGCCTATGCTATTCAATTAGCAATTAACTATGAACTGTCTTGAAATACTAATTTGCTGTTGCCCTGTATCATTACTTAGCTTGAATAATTACCAGTTAAATGTCATCGAACAAATATTTATTGAATACCTATTGTGTGCCAGGCACTGTCCATTCTGGACACAGAGGATACCGCAGTGAACAGGATAGTCAAACATCTGGGCTCTCAAGAAGCTTAGATTCGAGTAGCTGAAACTAATAATAAATATGTGCCATGTAAGATAATGATAAATGCTATGAAGAGAAATAAAGAAGGTTGTGGATAGGAGAGATGGGGTTATTTTATATACAGTGTCAGGGTTGGCCTCTTTGATACGATGACATTTGAACACAAACCTGAAGGAATTGAGCTCTGTGTATATATGGGAAGAGCATTCTAGATGGAGGGAAAAGCAAGTATAAGGCCTTGAGGTGGGAATGCCCTTGGCAGGTTTATGGAACAGCAATCAGAAGGCTATCACTGCATGTCAGCTGAAAGATTGTAGGGCCTTCAACCAGGGTAATGAGGTGTGCAATGGAGGCGGGGAAGAGTGGATTGTGGATGTATTTTGGAGGAAGAGCCAATAGAATGTGAATACTCTAGGGCAAGGACTCAATCTTCTACTTACATGTTTCCCACTACACCAAGCATGGTACCCGGACCTGGTCCACGGTCTGTTTTGTTTTACTTCTTCTAACATTTGTGCATTATTTTCATATTTGGATTTCTCCAGCAAAAACTGCCAAATCTGGGAGATAAGAAGAAAGCACAAATTCTCCAATTTCTGTCTTTCTAATGCAGATTTTATATCTGTTTTTCTGAAAGAAAATTTTCTCTGGGACATAATAAAATCCCAATTTTAAATTGAGATGGAAAACAAAAGATTCCAGAAGTATAAACAGTCATGTTATAAGCAAGGGCTATGTTTATGTTTGCAACAGCAGTTTAAAGTCTAAAAGGGTAAGTGACAGTTTAACAGCACAAGTCATTCTGGCCTGAAAAACTCCTTGACCATCATCAAGCCCCTTTGCTGAAAGAGAATGTATGTGGCAGAAGTGGGATTAAAAGACAGTGGTAAATAAATCATAAATGTGGCCTTTATCCTCAGCAGAGAATACCAAATAATAGAGTAAATGATGGAGTCAGATACTCAACCCAGTGTTTCTGGAGAGCTGAGGATCCTGTAGTACTCATCTTTATTCACTTTCTGGTGCTTAGATTTCTGGGTACTATTTTGCTTGTATTTATATTGGAGCTTGTAGGCAACAACTATCCCATTTGCAAAGTATCTTATTTGTAACGATAAGATAATACTGCAACTCAGCGTTTCTCAGTCATTGGTTGGGTCTTTGATCTTACCCAGTTTTCTTTTTTTTTTAATAAGTTTTTTTTTTTAAATATTTATTCATTTTTGAGACAGAGAAAGAGCATGAACGGGGGGAGGGTCAGAGAGAGGGAGACACAGAATCTGAAGCAGGCTCCAGGCTCCGAGCTGTCAGCACACAGCCCGATGCATGGCTCAAACCCACGAACCGTGATATCATGACCTGAGCCGAAGTTGGACGCTCAACCGACTGAGCCACCCAGGCGCCCTTACCCAGTTTTCTAATGTATAATATGGGTCAGATATAATGATGCTGTGATTTGAGATAGTATAAAATATAAAAGTAAGATGGCCAAATGGGACAGGAGGAAAGTGAGAAATGTTAAGTGACGCTGCAGTACATCATCATATTTTTTATCTTGACTGATAGAATATAGAAAGAATATCTTATTAAAATAACTCTGTACAAAGACTATGATTTTGTGATTCTTTAAAGAATGGGTAAAAAAATAGTTCTTACTATGAAAATTCATGATATAAGATTCTGGTCTTATTTGAATTTTGAAAATTAAAATATATAAATGGAGCTTTACCGTTGATGAGTAAAACCAGACATGGAATCTGCCCTTCTGGACTTTCTGGTCAAATGAGGAAGGACAGAGTAATCAAGTTAAGAAATACATGAAATTTGGATGCTGATAAGTGCAGTGAAACTAATGAAACGGAATGATATAATAGCAGGTATGTGTCGGGATATTGCAGCAGAATGGCATGCAAGATAAGAAACTAGAGTGTTTTTTGAAATTCCTAAAGCCATAGGCCCTGGCCTCCTCAGGCAGAGATGTGAGTAAGCTTGGGCCTGGCTGCGGTAGAAATGCATGCAGCAGGGCGGGAGGTGGGAATCATGCATGATGCTCCCCGCTGTCATATGGATACATGAAGTTACTTTTTTCCTTTGGGATACTCTGCAAATGCATTTCACCTCTTTGTCTCTCCTCCTCAGATCAGATAGGTTGATGCTCTCCCATTCTCCCAGTAAGTTCTGGAGCTAACACTGCCCGGCTTCCCTATTGATGTAGAAAGAAGGGCCAACAGAACCAGCATGATAAGTGACTGCAGCAGCCCTCGATGTTAGCACGCCAGCTGTGTGGAAGAAAGAGAAAGGGGCAAGCCAGTTAGAAGGATGTGGGAGGCAGAGGTGACAGGGCAGGCTGTGTCCCAGGCTCTGGGCAAGGAATTGCCAAAACAAACAGACAGACAAAGCTTACAAAAGCCCCCATTTTTAAGTAGGTTTGTACCTCACCTACTAACACCACTTCTCTAAAGCAGGCCAAGGACACTTGATAAAAAGATAAATTTTTTAAATTAGGTGGAAATTAACATACAAATGAGTTTTATCTTTGGTCACTTCATGCTAGATGAGCTAAATCCACATTAACCATGGTTGCAGATCTATGAGATCATTTTAATAACCCAGAACTTAAGGAAGTAAACGTCCCTCCAAATAATTATTGAATTATTTAAAATATTTAGTTGTCAGTCACTTTGCTAGCCACTGGAGTAGAGTGGTAAAAAAAAAAAAAAGATTGATTTAGAACTTAAACTCTATCAAGCAAACTTCTCCTAAGCCAAGAAAAAAATTCTACGTGTGTATTTGGATCTTTTTCTTTTCCATGTGAGCTCACCTACTCTGGGACTTCAGCTGCATGTGCTGATGTCTCCCAATCTTTATTTCTGGCATAAACCTTTCTTCTGAGCTTCAAAATCCTCCTGGTGTCCACCTGGATGTCCTGAAGCCATCTGGAGCTCAGCATGTCTAAAAATGAGTGAATGGGATACTGATCTTCAGTTATTCCAGCAGGAAATAAGCTCCACACTCGACTCTGTTTACCCTCCCTAACAGAATGGGGACCAAGTCCTGTCTGGTCTCTCACTTTAATCCCTCTCAAATCTGTCCCTTCACTGCCACCCCCCTGTGACTGTTCAGGCCCTCATTACTTCTGCCCAAAGTCTCTGCAACTCACTTCTAACCTGTGTCAAAGCATGATCATTTAAACAGTTTACTGTCTTCACTGCTCACTCATCAGCTGACCCAGAATTTCTTAGAGATACCCAGGTGCCTCGGGATAAATTGAAACTACTTAGCCGTGCCCACATCTTCCTCCCTCACTGCCTACTGCACATACAGGCACATACTTGGTTCAGCAGTGTGCTCTGCTTTAGAATGCACTTCACCCATATGCCCAGTGAGCAGATGCACATCCTTTAAAACTCATCTCCTCCAAGATATGCCACCGACTTGCTACCATAGGTAGCTTTGGGTTACGTGTACCTTAGTGCCTGGTACTTAGGTGCTTGATAAAGGATCAAATGAATAAATAAATGGCCAATTTGTTGATTATTTTATTGTGTTTTTTCTTTCAGAGATTCATACGCAGTAATAGGTAGCTTGAAAGGCACATAGGCAATGTCAATTAGGAATTACATATTTTGAAAAACGGTCTTCTACAATTTAGGGGGAAGCCTCGTGGGTCTTAGGGAGAGAGAGACACTGGATTGGGGACCAGAGATTGGCAGTTCTAGATTAAAGGATGCTCTGTCTCTTGCACCAGGATCCTCAGAAACTTTCTGAGGTTGCTTAGGGTGTATTTGCTTGTGGCTGTATAGGTTGTTGACTTAAAATTAAAGACTTTTCACTTCAACTAAGAACAAAGGAGCTTTGTTCCGGCAGCTAAAATGTGGAGAATACAGTGCGTTGGTTCTTAACTCTCTTGTGGTTAGCGGCCCCTGTAAGAGTGATGATTCTTTCCCCAGGAGAAAAAGAAGGTTATAGACATAGAAATCTGTGGTACAGGAAAGGAAAGCTTTCTTCTTTGTGCCCTTTCAGAGATTGTGGCAGTAATCCCTGCACAGAGAACAAATTCTTTGGAAAAGTGTTGTTGTACTTAGTTTTTAACTTATGCAAAGAAGAAGGGTTAATTGACAATTAAGTATAGTTGATGTGACAGTTAAGGGACTTGGTGATTTTATGTGGTAATAAGTAAAAATGAAGGAACAACACAATCAGAAGGTGGTAAAATTTAAGTATAACCAACCATTTATTGTTTTTGAACAAGTATCGTAAATATATAAGTACTTTAAGGTACAGAGATTTCTTGATATGTTCATACTCGATGTTTGAAAATCTTAGGCTACATCCACTTGCTATATCCAAAGCGCAGTCTCCATCTGCCAGCCACAGCATCACCTGGGAACTTGTTAAAAGTGCAAATTCTTGGGCCTTACCGTAGACCTGCTGAATCAAAATCTCTGGGGACAAGGCCAGAAATCTGTGTAATAACAAGCTTTCAGGTGATTCTGTGATGCGCTAGTTTGAAAAGCACAGCTCATGACCAGACTTTTATAATACTAGCATACTTCAACTAGGCAGTCTGTAATCATACTGCAATTAAATCACACCATAATTAAAATAAATGCTAATAAAAGATTAAACTAATGGCTATTATTTATTGAGTGTTTGTTGTATTTGGGGTCATGAGCTTTACATTTATTATCTTATTCAATCTTCCCAAGAACCCCTCAAGTTAGGTGGTATTATTTAATCATTCAACAGATGTTTATTAGCACCTACATTGTGCCAATCATTATTCTAGCCAATGGAAACACAGCAATAAACAAGACAGACCTAGTCTGCACCCTCCTGGAACTTCTGTTCTAATTGGAGAGACAGACAATAAGCAAGTAAACAGGATAATTTCAGATGCTATGTATAACAACAGCTATGAGAAACAATAAAACAGAGAAAGGTCTTTCTTGGGACTTACCATTTGAACAGAGACCAAAATAATAGGAAAGAGCAAGCTGTGAGAACGGTTGAGGGGAGAGTATTTCAGATTTTATCACAGTGTTTTTTCACAGAAATAGGACTCAGAAAGGTTAAGTAACGAAGCTGATAAATGCTGGAGCTGGGTTTGGAATCCTGGACATCTGACTCTGGCATATCTTCATAATAAATTATGATATTTTCCTAATTTTATTTTTTCTTCTTTCTGCTTGGCTTTGTTTCTGAAGCTTCTTTAAGCAAAGAGGTGAATTTAAATATACGTATATACAGAGAGAGAGCGCGCACACGCGTGCACATGAGCTCACACACACGGCTCTCCCAACTATGTTTGCATGACAGTATACCTGTCATGATGTACCCAATCATCTGAATTTATTAATTTATTAATATTAAATAGCCATTATATTGAAGGAAAGATATAAACTGAACTTTCCAATAAGGTATTCTTTATAAATTTCAATTTTTTGAGGCAAGACTTTTTCTTAGAATAAAAATCAAAGACCTAATTAGGAATTATATTTAAAGTCTCAACAGGTTGCACGTACAGTGTTTCAGGATTGTACTAGAAATGAGGTGAGGTCAATGGTATACTGATGTTACATGTTTCAAACAATATTTTGGCAGAAACTAGACATTCATTTATGAAAGTGATTATAGTGTTCATTTTGATGATTCTTTTTAAATAAGAAAATAATTATGGGTCTTAATCTAGGTGTTACTAGCAATAATGCTAAAGAAAAATCATTAAATTTATGGTTCTTTTAGCTTTTGAAACTGTGCATGAGATAATAAAGAATGTTTAGGTTCCGGAAGATGGCGGCGTAGGAGGACGCGGGGCTCACAACGCGTCCTGCCGATCACTTAGATTCCACCTACACCTGCCTAAAGAACCCAGAAAACCGCCAGAGGATTAGCAGAAGGGAGTCTCAGGACTCAAGCGCAGACAAGAGGCCCACGGAAGAGGGTAGGAAGGGCGGCGAGGCGGTGCGCGCTCCCCGACTGGCGGGAGGGAGCCGGGGCGGAGGGGCGGCTCGCCGGCCAAGCGGAGCTCCCGAGTCTGGCTGGCAAAAGCGGAGGGGCCGGACAGACTGTGTTCCGACAGCAAGCGCGACTTAGCGTCTGGGAGGTCATAAGTTAACAGCTCTGCTCGGAAAGCGGGAAGGCTGGAGGACAAAGGGAGGGAGAGCTGCTGAGCCCCCGGACCGCAGAGCTCAGCTTGGCGGGGAACAAAGGCGCTCGCCAGCGCCATCTCCCCCGCCCATCCCCCAGCCAAAATCCCAAAGGGAACCAGTTCCTGCCAGGGAACTTGCTCGCGCAGCGCAAACACCAAACTCTGTGCATCTGCGGAGCCAAACCTCCGGCAGCGGATGTGACTCCCTCCCGCTGCCACAGGGCCCCTCCTGAAGTGGATCACCTAAGGAGAAGCGAGCTAAGCCTGCCCCTCCTGCCCCCGTGCACCTTGCCTACCCACCCCAGCTAATACGCCAGATCCCCAGCACCACAAGCCTGGCAGTGGGCAAGTAGCCCAGACGGGCCACGCCACCCCACAGTGAATCCCGCCCCTAGGAGAGGGGAAGAGAAGGCACACACCAGTCTCACTGTGGCCCCAGCGGTGGGCTGGGGGCAGACATCAGGTCGGACTGCGGCCCCGCCCACCAACTCCAGTTATACACCACAGCACGGGGGAAGTGCCCTGCAGGTCCTCACGACTCCAGGGACTATCCAAAATGACCAAACGGAAGAATTCCCCTCAGAAGAATCTCCAGGAAATAACAACAGCGAATGAACTGATCAAAAAGGATTTAAATAATATAACAGAAAGTGAATTTAGAATAATAGTCATAAAATTAATCGCTGGGCTTGAAAACAGTATACAGGACAGCAGAGAATCTCTTGCTACAGAGATCAAGGGACTAAGGAACAGTCACGAGGAGCTGAAAAACGCTTTAAACGAAATGCAAAACAAAATGGAAACCACGACAGCTCGGCTTGAAGAGGCAGAGGAGAGAATAGGCGAACTAGAAGATAAAGTTATGGAGAAAGAGGAAGCTGAAAGAAAGAGAGATAAAAAAATCCAGGAGTATGAGGGGAAAATTAGAGAACTAAGTGATACACTAAAAAAAAATAATATACGCATAATTGGTATCCCAGAGGAGGAAGAGAGAGGGAAAGGTGCTGAAGGGGTACTTGAAGAAATTATAGCTGAGAACTTCCCTGAACTGGGGAAGGAAAAAGGCATTGAAATCCAAGAGGCACAGAGAACTCCCTTCAGACGTAACTTGAATCGATCTTCTGCACGACATATCATAGTGAAACTGGCAAAATACAAGGATAAAGAGAAAATTCTGAAAGCAGCAAGGGATAAACGTGCCCTCACTTATAAAGGGAGACCTATAAGACTCGTGACTGATCTCTCCTTTGAAACTTGGCAGGCCAGAAAGGCTTGGCACGATATCTACAGTGTGCTAAACAGAAAAAATATGCAGCCGAGAATCCTTTATCCAGCAAGTCTGTCATTTAGAATAGAAGGAGAGATAAAGGTCTTTCCAAACAAACAAAAACTGAAGGAATTTGTCACCACGAAACCAGCCCTACAAGAGATCCTAAGGGGGATCCTGTGAGACAAAGTACCAGAGACATCACTACAAGCATAAAACATACAGACATCACAATGACTCTAAACCCGTATCTTTCTATAATAACACTGAATGTAAATGGATTAAATGCACCAACTAAAAGACATAGGGTATCAGAATGGATACAAAAACAAGACCCATCTATTTGCTGTCTACAAGAGACTCATTTTAGATCTGAGGACACCTTTAGATTGAGAGTGAGGGGATGGAGAACTATCTATCATGCTCCTGGAAGCCAAAAGAAAGCTGGAGTAGCCATACTTATATCAGACAAACTAGACTTTAAATTAAAGGCTGTAACAAGAGATGAAGAAGGGCATTATATAATAATCACAGGGTCTATCCACCAGGAAGAGCTAACTATTATAAATGTCTATGCGCCAAATACCCGAGCCCCCAGATATATAAAACAATTACTCATAAACATAAGCAACCTTATTGATAAGAATGTGGTCATTGCAGGGGACTTTAACACCCCACTTACAGAATGGATAGATCATCTAGACACACAGTCAATAAAGAAACAAGGGCCCTGAATGATACATTGGATCAGATGGACTTGACAGATATATTTAGAACTCTGCATCCCAAAGCAACAGAATATACTTTCTTCTCGAGTGCACATGGAACATTCTCCAAGATAGATCATATACTGGGTCACAAAACAGCCCTTCATAAGTTTACAAGAATTGAAATTATACCATGCATACTTTCAGACCACAATGCTATGAAGCTTGAAATCAACCACAGGAAAAAGTCTGGAAAACCTCCAAAAGCATGGAGGTTAAAGAACACCCTACTAACGAATGAGTGGGTCAACCAGGCAATTAGAGAAGAAATTAAAAAATATATGGAAACAAACGAAAATGAAAATACAACAATCCAAACGCTTTGGGATGCAGCGAAGGCAGTCCTGAGAGGAAAATACATTGCAATCCAGGCCTATCTCAAGAAACAAGAAAAATCCCAAATACAAAATCTAACAGCACACCTAAAGGAAATAGAAGCAGAACAGCAAAGGCAGCCTAAACCCAGCAGAAGAAGAGAAATAATAAAGATCAGAGCAGAAATAAACAATATAGAATCTAAAAAAACTGTAGAGCAGATCAACGAAACCAAGAGTTGGTTTTTTGAAAAAAATAAACAAAATTGACAAACCTCTAGCCAGGCTTCTCAAAAAGAAAAGGGAGATGACCCAAATAGATAAAATCATGAATGAAAATGGAATGATTACAACCAATCCCTCAGAGATACAAACAATTATCAGGGAATACTATGAAAAATTATATGCCAGCAAATTGGACAACCTGGAAGAAATGGACAAATTCCTAAACACCCACACTCTTCCAAAACTCAATCAGGAGGAAATAGAAAGCTTGAACAGACCCATAACCAGCGAAGAAATTGAATCTGTTATCAAAAATCTCCCAACAAATAAGAGTCCAGGACCAGATGGCTTCCCAGGGGAGTTCTACCAGACATTTAAAGCAGAGATAATACCTATCCTTCTCAAGCTATTCCAAGAAATAGAAAGGGAAGGAAAACTTCCAGACTCATTCTAGGAAGCCAGTATTACTTTGATTCCTAAACCAGACAGAGACCCAGTAAAAAAAGAGAACTACAGGCCAATATCCCTGATGAATATGGATGCAAAAATTCTTAATAAGATACTAGCAAATCGAATTCAACAGCATATAAAAAGAATTATTCACCATGATCAAGTGGGATTCATTCCTGGGATGCAGGGCTGGTTCAACATTCACAAATCGATCAACGTGATACATCACATTAACAAAAAAAAAGAGAAGAACCATATGATCCTGTCAATCGATGCAGAAAAGGCCTTTGACAAAATCCAGCACCCTTTCTTAATAAAAACCCTTGAGAAAGTCGGGATAGAAGGAACATACTTAAAGATCATAAAGGCCATTTATGAAAAGCCCACAGCTAACATCATCCTCAACGGGGAAAAACTGAGAGCTTTTTCCCTGAGATCAGGAACACGACAGGGATGCCCACTCTCACCGCTGTTGTTTAATATAGTGCTGGAAGTTCTAGCATCAGCAATCAGACAACAAAAGGAAATCAAAGGCATCAAAATTGGCAAAGACGAAGTCAAGCTTTCGCTTTTTGCAGATGACATGATATTATACATGGAAAATCCGATAGACTCCACCAAAAGTCTGCTAGAACTGATACATGAATTCAGCAAAGTTGCAGGATACAAAATCAATGTGCAGAAATCAGTTGCATTCTTATACACTAACAATGAAGCAACAGAAAGACAAATGAAGAAACTGATCCCATTCACAATTGCACCAAGAAGCATAAAATACCTAGGAATAAATCTAACCAAAGATGTAAAAGATCTGTATGCTGAAAACTATAGAAAGCTTATGCAGGTAATTGAAGAAGATATAAAGAAATGGAAAGACATTCCGTGCTCATGGATTGGAAGAATAAATATTGTCAAAATGTCAATACTACCCAAAGCTATCTACACATTCAATGCAATCCCAATCAAAATTGCACCAGCATTCTTCTCGAAACTAGAACAAGCAATCCTAAAATTCATATGGAACCACAAAAGGCCCCGAATAGCCAAAGTCATTTTGAAGAAGAAGACCAAAGCAGGAGGCATCACAATCCCAGACTTTAGCCTCTACTACAAAGCTGTCATCAAGTCAGCATGGTATTGGCATAAAAACAGACACATAGACCAATGGAATAGAATAGAAACCCCAGAACTAGACCCACAAACGTATGGCCAACTCATCTTTGACAAAGCAGGAAAGAACATCCAATGGAAAAAAGACAGTCTCTTTAACAAATGGTGCTGGGAGAACTGGACAGCAACATGCAGAAGGTTGAAACTAGACCACTTTCTCACACCATTCACAAAAATAAACTCAAAATGGATAAAGGACCTGAATGTGAGACAGGAAACCATCAAAACCTTAGAGGAGAAAGCAGGAAAAGACCTCTCTGACCTCAGCCGTAGCAATCTCTTACTCGGCACATCCCCAAAGGCAAGGGAATTAAAAGCAAAAGTGAATTACTGGGACCTTATGAAGATAAAAAGCTTCTGCACAGCAAAGGAAACAACCAACAAAACTAAAAGGCAACCAACGGAATGGGAAAAGATATTTGCAAATGACACATCGGACAAAGGGCTAGTATCCAAAATCTATAAAGAGCTCATCAAACTCCACACCCGAAAAACAAATAACCCAGTGAAGAAATGGGCAGAAAACATGAATAGACACTTCTCTAAAGAAGACATCCGGATGGCCAACAGGCACATGAAAAGATGTTCAACGTCGCTCCTTATCAGGGAAATACAAATCAAAACCACACTCAGATATCACCTCACGCCAGTCAGAGTGGCCAAAATGAAGAAATCAGGAGACTATAGATGCTGGAGAGGATGTGGAGAAACAGGAACCCTCTTGCACTGTTGGTGGGAATGCAAATTGGTGCAGCCGCTCTGGAAAGCAGTGTGGAGGTTCCTCAGAAAATTAAAAATAGACCTACCCTATGACCCAGCAATAGCACTGCTAGGAATTTATCCAAGGGATACAGGAGTACTGATGCATAGGGGCACCTGTACCCCAATGTTTATAGCGGCACTCTCAACAATAGCCAAATTATGGAAAGAGCCTAAATGTCCATCAACTGATGAATGGATAAAGAAATTGTGGTTTATATACACAATGGAATACGTGGCAATGAGAAAAAATGAAATATGGCCTTTTGTAGCAACATGGATGGAACTGGAGAGTGTGATGCTAAGTGAAATAAGCCATACAGAGAAAGACAGATACCATATGGTTTCACTCTTATGTGGATCCTGAGAAACATAACAGAAACCCATGGGGGAGGGGAAGGAAAAAAAAAAAAAAAAAG